>NW_027280276.1:135000-263214 GCF_046629955.1 Centroberyx affinis
ACCCCCAAGAAATTTCTGTAGTTGGTTTAAATTATAATTTGTAATTTTATGTGTGAATACAATTGAGAACATATTTGAGGCCGTACAAAGACGTGTTCATAGACTTGTATAAACTGATATGCACATCACTACCACTTAACATCAGTAAGCTGTGAGCAGAGTTGTTCTTGTCTCTGTTGTTTGCAAACCTACCTGAGGAACACCAGTGGAGACACTCCAACCAGTAACATGACACTGATGACTATACACAGTGAGAAAACTCTGTACAGTGACCAAATCATTGATGCCTTTGCCCTCAACCACAACAACAGACGCATTGCTCTATTATGAAGACATCTAATGGTGAGTGCCATTAGTGCCATGTTGTTGTTTTTTTGCCATCACCTATTATTAATGCATTTGGTGGTTGTGACTCACTCACTCACTCTCACACACACACACAAACACACACACACACACACACACACACAAACACACACACATCACTGGCTCTGACTCAGCCTTGTATCTGTCAGTATGGGTGTTTGTCATAAGTGTTTGTTCATATAACATTAGGCCTATGCAGTAGAATTTGGTTGTTGCTTCATTAGTCTAGCGACAAGTAATGTTAGATGGCTAGCGTGTTTGTGACTGCTCAGCATTCTCGGCTGAAATGTGCGCTAACTTGCTCGTGAATCACAGTTGGGCTGCACTGCGTAGGCTATGGTATAGCCCCCCTTTTATGATAGAGGAACATTTTCAGCCCAACTTTTAACAGCAGGTTCTCTCAAACTGAATTAGTGTGCAAGAAAAAAACAAATCCTACATATCAAACAATGACTGATGTGGGCTTACTGTCTCGTCATACTTCCTTACTTTACTTTTTATCTGTTGTTGTCGTATTATGTTGCGCCCCCCCCTGTAGTTCCTCTGTTCCCCCCCCTAGGGGGCGCGCCCCCCAGTTTGGGAACCTCTGCAATAGCTCATGGTTAGTGAGGAGGAAGAGCCTGTTTGCTGCTTAGCCTCCCGCCTCCCCTTTGGCGCATGCGTGGCTAGCAGCTCAATTTCTCCAACCAGCTCTTGCTCACACAGCTATCGTCCGTGACTCGCGACACCCCCAAGAAATTTCTGTAGTTGTTTTAATGTTTGAAGTCAACAATGCCAAAGATGCTATCTTCTAATGTCTTAAACCAAGATGGAAATAAAACTGGATCAAATTAAATAACTGTGTCATGTTTGCCTTACACGAAATGCATCTGTAGGCCTACAAGCACACATGATTATCACGTCACATCATCATCATTAACTGCTAACCTTAGAGGATAACAATATGTCTGGCTAGTTGTGGTTAACACTGCAAAACAACATACATCTATGATAGGTCCATAGACAAACATAGTAGTGTCTGTGCTTCAGACTGGAAATCCCAAGTCTCTGCTTGGATATGTTTGTTTTCCTAAATTAGGGTTTGTTACATCAAAATTGCATCATGAATCCTAGCGTGGTGATTTTGAAAACAACTACTGGTAGGTTGGCTCTACATCTCCCCCCGTTTTGCAATGGGAGTCCACAGCATTAGCCTAGCATTAGCCTGTTAGCTAGTGAACTCTGCTAATTTCCAAAAGCTGAGGTAACTATGGCTAAAGAGAGGATTGCCACTGTTGAAAACATATTGGATTGTGGATTGTAGGGGAGATCCGGGGCGATTGTAGCACTTTTTTGTAGCACGATTGTAGCACTTACAAAAATATTGCGTCACCTAGAGTTACAATATTTGAATGTGGACAACCTTCACATGTATCCTACCAATATAAACAATAATTTCGTCCCACAGATCAATACATCAAACGTCATCAGACCGAAAGAGAAGCTGCGCAGTGCTACTTTTGCCCCTCACTGTCGGGACAAATGTAGCACCGGTCCAAACGGACCACAAAACAGTTAACTAACACATTTTTATGGCATATACTTATCATTAGTTCACCAATTGATCATCCAAACAAATTATTATTGATTATTTAATACAATTTATTACGTTATCTGTTACAAATG
Source organism: Centroberyx affinis (assembly GCF_046629955.1). Lineage (NCBI taxonomy): Eukaryota > Metazoa > Chordata > Actinopteri > Beryciformes > Berycidae > Centroberyx > Centroberyx affinis. The sequence goes on from NW_027280276.1 coordinate 137,032, forward strand.
TATAAAATTCAACCTTGCGTCTAACTATTTTACTGGTTAATCAATATTTTATCCTCCATTTAATGCCCCACACAAACAAATGTTTCAAAATATCAATTTCTTGTCATGTTTTGCTTGTAATGTCTAGTCTACACCATGGTCTACACTCCCTGCAGGCTCTCATCACCTCACCTCACTGATCAGACCTCTGTCTGTCTTCCTCACATTAATCCCAGGCAGATCCAGCCAGCATAACACCAAAGAAATGCATAGTTAAGGCTGTGCTACTACTCGTCCCTCCCGTCTCTCCCTGTATTTAAACTAGGAGAACAGAAAATCGAAGCCAACATGGTACATGAAACAATCGCTGATGTTTAGTCTCCTGATAGGTCTAACAGATGACAGAAGTTTGCAGTATTAAATAAATAAACTCTATGACAAAAGAAAAACACTTCCGTTTTCAATACTTTAACATTCCGACATGAAAATCACATTTTTGACGATAAAATGATAAAAACCAAGCACAGAGTGTTGATTTTCTGCAGGGAATCCCTTGACAGCGATTAGCATCTGCTCATCAAGTTTCAAGTTCCTAGCTTTTGTGTGGGAGCATATCTATGTTCCCAGGGTACTATGTTCCCAGGGTCCTAAGTTCCCAAGCTCTTATGTTCCCAGGGTCCTAAGTTCCCAAGGTCCTATGTTCCCAGGGTCCTATGTTCCCAGGGTCCTATGTTCCCCAGTTCAATATTCTGTTAACACACATTAACCCTCCTATTGTGTTCGGGTCAAAGTTTCAAGTTAAAATATTTCATAAATATTATCCAGTTTTTTTATTGGAACAAGGCTTCAAAACAGCCATATAAACACAACAAAACCAATGGTTATCATTTTATTTGATTTTGAAGGTCTCTAACCCTAACCCCAAAGTCAGAAGGAGCAGAAGTGCAATCAAATCACGGTGGGTGGCCTGTGCATAACCTGAATAGCTCTGATAAAAAGCCGAAAAAGTTGTGGTCAGGGCTCTGGGTAAAAATCTACAAACAACCAACCTAACCCTAAACCCTAACCCTAACCCTAAAACTGGGGAACATAGGACCCTGGGAACATAGGACCCTTTGTCATGTTCCCATTATGTGCCATATAAATCTGGGGAACATAGGAACCTGGGAACATAGGAATGACTCCCTCTTGGGAAAACACGCAATGGTCCGTGCTACAACCATACCGCTGCTACAATCGACCCGGTTCTCCCCTAATGGTGAGATATTCCAGCAAGTTGTAACCTTCAAGCCCCTCTTTAGTAAATTAATTGGTATGTTAGGGTCTGTAAATAAGAGAACAGTAGGCTATCATTGGATCATTGAACAGAAGAGGGTAAGGGACGTTTTTGTAATTTTAATTTTTTTTTTTTTTTTACAGATGTAAACCATTTCAGTACTCATCAGTTAAAAAGAAAGAGTATATAGAATACATTTTCTTTGAGATGTAAATTGAATTTGCTGAACCGAGTAATTCATACATCACTGTTTCTTTTGCATATGGGTGCATGCAGCCATTTTCTCTTAGTTGGAGTTGGAGTTGAGAGAGAACGGTACGTTGAGTGTCATTCAAAACTTTGTTTTGCATACACCAAGGTTGACATTTTGAAACAGAAATGCAAGAGTACTGAAATGTGTAAAATGTGAAGCTTTTCCTTTCATTATTTTTGTCAAATTTAAAAATTGCATTCTTTCAGTAAGATCACAACAGCTGTTCCCTCGAGCGCAGCGTCTTGCAGCTCGTAGCATCATGGAAGTTGTAGTTTATGTTTATAATTTGACAAGTAGGCATACTGTATATTTTTAGCACTTCCCTTACCTTGCAGTGTGTGGGATTAGTGGGGCAGGGGTTCATTATTATTTTATTGTATGCACCCTCCAGAGGAGAGAGAACTGTACAGTATGACTGAGGGTGTACTGACATCTGCTGTCCCTGTCACTGCAGGTATGTTGTTAAAAAATTCCACTATACGATCACATGGTTCTTTAGCTTACTGGGTGACTGTAGTATTGTGAGGAATAATGTATTGAACGAGAACATTTGATATTATATGTGAACCTCAGTTGGAGTTGGAACTGAGAGAGACAGAAGAGAGATCCAAGGGGTTTTCCAGGGAGTCATTCCTATGTTCCCAGGGTCCTATGTTCCCCATATTTATATGGCACATAATGGGAACATGACAAAGGGTCCTATGTTCCCAGGGTCCTATGTTCCCCAGTTCTACATATGTGCTCTCCAAAGGTCCTATGTTCCCAGGGTCCTATGTTCCCAAGGTCCTATGTTACCAGGGTCCTATGTTCCCCAGCTCTATATAGCACATAATGGGAACCTGAAAAAGATGTTCCCCAGCTCTGTATTCGCTTAATATGGTTAGTTAGGGTTAGGGTTTAGGGTTAGGGTTAAACATAGCACCCTGGGAACATAGGACCCTTTGTCATGTTCCCATTATGTGCCATATAAATCTGGGGAACATAGGACCCTGGGAACATAGATACACTCCCATTTTCCAGAAAGCAGGATTGGCAAATTATCCGGATCTGTTAATTCAGAATTCATGTAAATCTGTGATTTTCGGCTCCAAAAACCGAGATCAGAGTAAGTCTGGAAGCTCAAATTATTTGCAGGGCTTTACGCACCTGATTTACCCACCTGAATATCTTCGCAAGCATTACTGTTTTTCAAGAGTCAGTAATTCATCTCAATAAGCTTCGTCAGCGTCACCTTTGAAATATCACTCATTGCTGATTCACGCTCACCTCTGAACAAACTTTCTGCATTGCCCTTTGTTTTTTTCGCTCCTGGAAGCTTTCTGTATAACATTGGAGATGCAGAACAGATTGGGAAAGCAGCCGTATGTAGGGCAGTCAGAACAGTGTGCCTTGTACTGAAATGTTTTTTGCACATTTTTGTTGTATTCCCTGAGCATAAATCTGTGAATCTCATTAAAGGAGAATTCCACAGAATCAAAGCTTGGGCAGTTTTAACTACAAATCTATGTGAAGGCTTTAGACATTGAGAAATTAACACCATGAATAACCATCTTATATTTCAGGATTTCCAAGTGTCAACAGCTGCATAGACTGCGCTCACATTCCTATTACAGCTCCTTTAGTCAATGAAGGAGATTATATTAATAGGAAATCTTTCATAGCATAAATGTGCAGGTAATGGTAATATTTTCGTCCACTTCAAAGCTTAATTTCACAATATTTTGCTACTCATTACTCTTTTCCACTGTCAAGGTAATATGTGATGCAGACAATCTTATTACCAAGGTGGAGGCCACATGGCCAGGATCTGTGCATGACTCTAGGATTTACTGTGGGCTCAGGGTCACCCCAGAGAGGGCATGTGACATCATTGTGGCATGTGTGGTACTCCACAATATTGCCACAATAAGACGAGAGAGATGCCCTCACCTTCAATTTCAAGCTGAGTCGTCTTCATAAGAAGCTTAATGTGGTCCATTTGGAGATCGGCTTTTTTTATTTGCTCCAAATGGACCTTATATAGATCTTTTACAGGCTGCTAGAAAGAGATGACATTTTGTTAGGCATGAGGCTACAATGTTCTTCATTTAGTATATACAGTATTTCTATATTTGTTTCAGTTACACATGCGTTTAGGATAACTAAGAACTTACTATGCCAAGTTATTCCCTGGAGCTGGATGGACCCTAGACGTTTTTTTCGCACTACCACTAGCAGTCGCCAAAATCAACAATTTCAAATCCTACTACATCCAGACTTCACCTGTTCATGCACTGCTCAACGAGAATGCACGACCTCCCCACCTCCGTAACTTTAGCTAAAAATTAGAACTTCAATCACAGTAGAAATCCTCTTGGGATGAGTTGGGAATTGAACCCTGGTTGTCAGAATTTAAGACATGTTTACCCCAACCTCCACACCGTGAGGAACCGTCAGGACTAACTCTGCCAAACAAGTCGTTCGTTCACAGCTCCGCAACGCCACACACAGACATTCAAGAATTGAGTCTTGAGAATTGAGGAGCTGTAAGCAGGTTGAGAAAAATTAGCTTCAAGTTGAGCGCGCACCACAATCATAGGCAGGAGGCTAGGCAAGTAGCAGAGGCAAACGCGCTCTTCTTCACCACTTGAAAACAATGGGCTGCTGAGTGAGCAAGTGAGTGCATGAGTGAGTGTCAGCGAGTCAGTGACTGAGCAGGTGCATGAGTGAGTCAGTGAGTGAGTGAGGCATGTCTGGTTCCAGGATAACCTGTGCAGTGTACACTGCAGCACGATGTTTAGACTAGTCAGATATTATCATTAGTCAGATATTATGGTACGTTTTCACAGGGGCATCATTTCACTGCTTCCCAGTATTGGACGCTTGATAGGCATGCATACTTTCTCTTATATTATGAAAATAGTTCACCGAAATGTGTTTCTGAAAACATTTGAGGTGAGAAATAAGTCATACAGTTGCTGAATCTGTCTTCATTTTAGATCAACAACATTAGGTTAAAAGTTTGTACGCAAGTTTCAGGAGTTTCCAGAGGTGACGAGTTGCGTTGGACACCGCTGATTTGCATAAAGTAGCATAGACCTCAACTTTATGCAAATGTGGACTGTATGCAGATTCAAAAAATTAAAAGTCTCTGGCATATGTACAGCTTGGGATCCACAACCTGGAAGTCTGTAATATTTCCTATTTACATTTAGTGTTAAATAGGTAGACGAGCGATTAAGCCGCTTGGTTCTTCTAATCTACACCAAGCGGCCAAAACCACGGGTGAATTTTGAAGCCAGTAAGGAAGTGGCGGCAGGCAGCAATTCCTCTAACGTCCACTAGATGCTGGCTCCAAAAAGATTCCAAACCGCACAACTCCATGCAAGACAACCCAACTTCTCACTCAAAATATAAAGTCAATACATTTTTTCAACAAGGGGTTATGGTCTCAGTAGCTAATTTCACTTCTTGTAATGTGTGACCTTATGGCAATTTTCAAAATAATTGTGTCATTAACGGGATATAACGGATGTAAAACTTTATTAGTACAGTAGAGAGAGACAGGACGACATGCAGCAAAGGGCCCGGGATGGACCCGAGCCCACACTGCTGCGACCGGCACTCAGCTCTAATGGTACGCACTGTACCGATTGAGCTACTGGGGCATCCCCATGCGGAACTCAATTTTGGGATAGGCTCCCTTTGTGCCACATTTTGTGGTGTTGTGTGTTGTAGTATGTTTCATGCTGTGCTTTGTGCTTTTCATAATTTCCAGTATACCCTGTAATACTTTGAGGGGCTTTGTTGAATGCTTTGATGTACTCTACGCTACTCTCTGGTGCCAGGGAATACTTTGTGATTCTTGTAACATGCTTTGTGACACTTGGAGATCATCTGTGGTAATGTAATAAATGGTCAATAAAGTAATAAGTTATTACATTATGGGCAAAAATGCTATTGCGTTTCAGGTTTAAGATTTTATTACGTTATTGGATTTTTATTAGGCTTTTTGGCTTTATTATGATTTTATTACCTTACGGGCAGTTATTACATTATGGTCAATTATTACATTTTTTGCGTTTGCATATGACTGCAGGCAGTAGTCAATTTGTACACCAATTTCAGGGGGGATGGTGGGGTCTTATGGGGACAAACAATTTGATAGTGAGGAAGACAGTGTGGAGGGTGGGGGACCAGCTGTTTACCCTTTTGTTTATATTGTAACAGCACAAAGGCATTTCTATACTCAAAAGACATGCATGTTAGGGATGTTAGGTATCAGATACTCCTGCCAATGCCCTTAACCAAGGCACTGGCCTCAGAATTGGAGTTGGTACCCGGGCGCTGCACTGTGGCTGCCCACTGCTCCTGAGCAGTTAGGTTGGGTCAGATGCAGAGGATCACAAGGTGAGCAGGAGCTTGTGGAGGTTTGATAACTATAAATTTAAAGTTTAGATAAGATAAAATAGATAGCTACATATTCCTTCACTCCCCTTGCCATGCTAGGTAGCAATAGTTACAGTAGTTTCAGTTACAAAGATAGATCATGTGAAAATGACAATATTTCTGTCAGTTTACAAGTTAAATTCAGTCTAGATTCTTCTTTTCACAACACAACCTGTCAGCTCTGCTGCTTAGTTTAAACTGTCTGTGCCTGTCACTTGATTGTGCGTTTGTTTAATGTGTCCCGGCTTCCCAGTTGGGTAGAGTTTTCCATTTTTAAGCACTGTGATTGGCCCGAAGGTCCAAACACTGCCTAGCTGGCAAACTTTGGTGTTAAAACGAAATGAACCAGTTGTTTAAGCGCTCTGTTTGTTGTCAAATTCACTTTCGGAACATTGTTCCGATGCGTTGCGGCCAAGTGAAATCCCTGGATATATTCTGCTTTTTTCCTCTGTGAAAAGATTTGGGGCTAATCAAAAAAAAATCCCGACCGGCCCACACAGAGAGCGGCCCACCGGGAATGCGTGTGTCTCCCGCCCTCGGATTTGCTGAAAACTCCAGATGCGCTATATTCTCTAAAATGATTAAATATCAGTAAGTGGCTTACACATTTCTTGATTGAATGATATCTTGCCATAGAGAGGGATGAAAGGGGGGTGGCAGCTTTACAAAGGGGATGGTTTTTGACAATTGTTATTTCAAGGGGGATGGCATCCCCTCGCATCCCCCCTCAAATCAACTAGTGACTGCAGGTACATTTTTAGCACTTGGCGAGAATTCAAATGTGATGGATGTAAGCCAGCTTCTCATTTACACAAGAGCCATTGACCGTTCATTTGAAGTGAACGTGGAGCTGTTCAAATTGATCTCTGCATGGCACTACCAAAGGGAGATGTTTAAAAGTGTTGTAAGTGAGCTTCGATAAGCTATCTGATACGATGGCACACGGTCAATGCAGATGGTCAGGATTTGCCGGGCTCCTCCAACAGAGCGATGTTGACTGTCTGATCATCATACATCAGGTGGGTAACGTTTGGCCTGGCTAATAAGTTATTAATTTGTGGTATGAATGTGGATATTCTACAGGAACATTTTGATCATAATCAGACTCATGTTTTATTTTGATCATACAGGAGGCCCTCTGTACCAAGACCCTTTATTTAAGCCATGTCTTGGATTTGATGACTACAGTTACCAATATCATTCGAGGGGGGTAACAGGTCACTCAATCATAGGAAGTTTAAAGAATTTTTGAAAGAGATGTGCACTGCTTATGGAGATTATGGAGATCAAATGGATGAGCTGCTGGAAGTGCTTGGAGAGCACTGAAATTCCCATGTTCTTGGAGGACAGTATTAAATGTGGTACAAGTGTTTACTGCTGTCAACTCAGGGATAAATAATTACTCTGCGACATGGCCTTCTTTACGGATATTACCTCATCTTAATCACCTGAATACGCAGCTGTGAGGAAGAGGCCTAACTGTCAGATCTCTATGCGCACATGAAAGTATTTCAATGTAAACTCGCCCTAAGCCTCAAAGATTACTTTTCATCCGACCATTTGACACAGCCTGTGAAGACATGTGCAAGATGTCCCTGTACAGAGCCGACGAAGAAACACTGCCACAGCAATTCAAAGACTGCTTTCAAGATTCCCATGTCATGCTGCCGCAGATAGCGCTATTCACTGACCCTCTTACCGCTGCTGTTGATGAGCAGCCCCCAGTATTGCAGCTTGAACTATGCAAACTACTGTGTGATCCCCATTTTCAAGCAAAGCATATTGAGAAGGGAATTTCAAGTCAAAAGAGAGAAACAGGCTGACAGATGAAAGTCTGTTCCAGCTCATGCAGATCAGATGCACAAATATTGATATTGACATTCAGCCTATTGTGTGCCAGCAGGAGAGACCACTAGTGTCTCATTAAGACAGAACTTATTGATCCACTTGGTGGATCAGTGGTAGGTGAGGGCAAATGATTTTTAGCCCCGCAACAGCAGGGGCTCTATGGATCGCACTGTCGGTCGCTCGGTTGCTCATCACTTTATGGGTCATGTGGGTGAAAGTGTGCTGCAGGGAGTTAGACTGTAGACTCTCAATTGGGAGACCCGAGTTTGTATCCTGGCAAAAATTCAATGTCGCAGGGCTGTTAGACTCTTCTCATTGGACAATGACACGCCGGTCAAAGGGGAGCGTATCTATGTTCCCAGGGTCCTATGTTCCCAGGGTCCATTGTCCATATTTTGTAAAACTTGCCTGTCTTTGTATCACCTGCCCAGGGACTGCAGATGAAATGTAGCTTTCTAGCTAATTCTGGGACAGTTACTAACTGTCCATTGTCCCTGTTAAATAAAATAAATAAATAAATTGAATTGAACACATGCGTTTAGAAAACAAGCACAGATCCTGTACAGACCCACGGTCTGTACAGGATCTGTGCTTGTTTTCTAAACTGTGCACCTGATGGCTTTTACCCCTTCATGATGAAAGAAGTTTTTCTTATCTCACTTTTTGTGTTTGACAGTGATTATCCATCCCCCCTGTCAGTCAAGGGTCATGTCTCAACCAGGGGCCTGTCTCGCAAAGTGAGTTCAGCATAGAGTATCTTTGCGATAACTGGCTACACAAAACTAAACAATGGCAATCCTGTCTAACTGTTGTCAGGAAGGTGGCAATCAACCCAGCTGAGCATATTCACATAAAAAGGGACAGGGCTTTTAACAAATAGCCAATATCCCCAACCCAACCCCCACTCAGTCAATCGCATGCAACATGGAGAAATCCAGTGCAGCATATTTTAGATAAGATTAAACTTTATTGATCTTTGTGGGGAAATTAGGTTGTAATAGCAGAAAGTAATGATGATGTATTATCATACATCATCATTACTAGTATAATTAGTATGATTCAGCAGGGGAAAGGTGCTGTGCTTACAGTTTTTCACGATTGTTCACACACTAAACCTGGAACTTGAGACACAATCACTGAAACACATGTATCAAATCCCTAAACCAAGTCTGCAAAAATACAAGCACATCTGTTATTCATACAATTTGCAATTCTAAATCATATTTTTTTGCAAATCACTACACACAGTTCTCTACATTTGGCACATTAAAAAAAATAAAACGGCTTGCATTCCTTTGGAAAGCACTACCATTCAAAATTCATTCAAAATGCTAAACATTTACCAATTGGCAAACACTAATAGCTGAATGTGCACTTAGAAATCAGAGCTTTAGCACTATAAAAAAGGCACCAGGTGAGCTCTGCTGTTTTTGAGAACAGTTGAAGCCAATGTGGCAGTGAGAGCTAGAGGAAGAGGAGTGAGAGTAGGAGGAGGACAAGGACAAGGATGAGCAAGGAGAAGAGTTGTCTCAGATGAGATCCGAGCCACTTTGGTTCACCATGTGGTCGACCATGGTTTGAGCATGAGGGAGGCTGGGCAGAGAGTCCAGCCCAACCTGAGCTTCACTGCTGCTTCCATCATCCAGACATTCAGAAATGTGAACAACCTAGTCTCTGTAGGATGCTGTAGGACTACATATCAGTAGGCCTGTGCTACTCAGTGATGGTTGCCCAATGTTACAGTAATGTGTCAAACAAACTTTTGTTTGCCTACAAAGCGCACTGAAGAAGGGCGTCTTGCCCGAAACGTCTGTGCAGCAATAAATAAAGATTAATTGGAGTGCTGTCCTGGATTATTTTGTTACATATTTTTTGAGGATTCAGCAGCCACATAAGTGATTGAAAAATTGAGGGTTGAGCGTGTTTTTTGGTAATTGTTTTTCCTAATATTGAAATAAAGTTTTTGTGTATTACTGTATTTGTGTAGACATTACTGTAACAGTCTTTTACAACAGGCTACTGTGCATAAGTGTAACTCTGAAAATGCAAAAGACATAAGCCTACTGATAAGATATTCATAGTAGTGCTTTTCGTTGAGCACATCAATGTGTAGTTGGTTGTTATTAAGATGTATTCTTTTTTTTGTGACCAGTTTTTTATTGATTCATCCATATATGACTTATTAAAATGTATTCATATGATGGATTAGATTTCTCACTATAACCTAAAGTTGAAAAATGAAAAATAAAATGATGGTATGTTTATACAGAGAAAAAGCAGATGAAACATTCTAAGGAAGGGATGGAGGGAGGGATAGATGTATGCATGGATGGATGATGGATGGATGGATGGATGGACAGAGGGATGGTTAGGTGTATTGAGGTGCAGGTTCCAGGTGGTTCAAAGAAAATTGACAGTTTAAAAGAACTGTAAAGTGGAAAAATACTGTGTATGAGGCCTGTGTGACATGTAGTCAGATGATGTGCTTGACTAGCCACTAGAAAGCATAAGAAAGGAACAGATTGAAAGAGATGAGAATATAATACACAGCAAATAAAATGCCCCTCTTAACAAGTCTGTTCACTTAGTATTGATTTTTTTTTTTTTTTGTCAAGTATGTTTTATTAAAGAAGGATTTCAAGATGTAGGACATGAGAACGCAGTCTACATTTTCATTTGAGAAAAACAAAGCAAAAGAATACTACAGAAAATATCCAACATAAATGAACAAACTCAAACACAAAAAAAACTCTTAACACACCCACCCTCCCTCCCTCCCTTTCTGCTCAATACATAGTATATGACAATAAAGGTTTCAATGGAAAATAATAGAAAATAAAAGGTGAAAAGTAATAATGGACAGTCGACTACACGAGGAGTGTCCACTATGGGTTGTTTCTTAGGTAACGGACGAGGGCCAGCCAAATCTTATTGAATTGTGACTCTCTATTCTTCAGAGAAAACCTTATTTTTTCAAGGTGAAGGGTACCAGTCATTTCATTGAGCCACAGCTTAAAAGTGGGAACTTCCTTCTTCTTCCAGAATGTCAAAATTTATTTTTTAGCTGTAACCAGACCATAGGAAAGAAGTTGCTGCTGTGCTCTTTTTAATACAGATGTGGAATCTGAGGTTCCCAGTACAATTAAGGCAGGATCCGGTTCAATGTGGATATTAAGAATATCAGAGAATGTTTTAAACATTTTTGTCCAATATTTCTCTATCCTGGGACAGAGAGAAAAGCTATGGAGGAGATTTGCCTCTGCTATATTGCATGTGTCACACTGTGAGGAGATGTCTGGAAACAGCTTGTGAAGCTTTAATTTCGAACAGTGGAGTCTGTGGATAACCCGGAACTGAATGAGACAATGCCTAGAGTTAATAGAACACGCATTAATCTCTTTTGGGTCTCTCCCCAGGTCTCATCAGGGATCGGCATCCCCAGCTCATTTTCCCATGCAGTTTTGATTGCTGTCATAGAGGGGGGATTGACAGATTGTAATGAATCGTAAAAGTATGACACCTTTCTGTCAGGACCCGCATTTTGGAGAAGGCACCTATCTAGAAGTGAGGGTGAAGCACTTTCAAAAGAAGGTGAGTGGGTACGCACATAGTTTCTGACTTGCAGAAACCTGAAAAAATTACTCCTAGGGAGTTTGTACATGTCTTGCAACTGAGCAAACGAGGCAAAGGTTCAACTCAGGTAAAAACCACCAATTGTGTGAATACCCAAGTCTCCATTATCAAGTTGGGATGGTGGGAATGAAGTATTTTATTCATTTGTATTGAATTTGTATAGCCCCTTTCAGACAGAGAATCCAGCGTTAAAAAGGCATTTTTGGAAATGCATCACTGCTTGTTCCAAACCCATTCACACTTCCCTTAGCGGAGTCATTCCTATGTTCCCAAGGTCTACGTTCCCAGGGTCCTATGTTCCCCATATTTATATGGCACATAATGAGAACATGACAAAGGGTCCTATGTTCCCAGGGTCCTATGTTCCCCAGTTCTAGGGTTCGGCTTAGGTTAGGGTGAGGGTTAGAGACCTTCAAAATCAAATAAAATGATAACCATTGGTTTTGTTGTGTTTATATAGCTGTTTTGAAGCCTTGTTCCAATAAAAAAAACTGGATAATATTTATGAAATATTTTAACTTGAAATGGGTCAAATTTGAGCCGAACACACATTAACCCTCCGTTAATGTGTGTTAACAGAATATTGAACTGGGGAACATAGGACCCTGGGAACATAGGACCTTGGGAACTTAGGACCCTGGGAACATAGGACCTTGGGAACTTAGGACCCTGGGAACATAGATACGCTCCCCTTTAGCATGCCATCAATTTGCTAGCTTGTACCTTTTCACACACAATCTCTTGTTGCTTTTGTTGCTGTGGAACGCAAGACACACTTTAGCCCTGATACAGGACTTGCGCAGTGCTGGGACGTGCTACATCTTCTATGCACAAATAATATTTTATATTATAATATTTAGTTAAAGTCAGGTGTGCAAGAGTGCAGTTGCAGGACAGATGGCATTTGACGACTGGGTTCAGAAACACTGTTGTAGGTGAACAACCAATATGACCAAAGGGTCCTGTATCAGGGCTAGACACACTCAAGCATTGTTTACACTGATCAAGATGGTAATGATTATGGACAATGTATCGTTTTTATTGTTTGAAAGCGTGCAAAGGCAATGGAGGCTACCGTATTTCCTCTAATATTGGCTTCATTTACCTCAACTGCAGAGGGTACGAGGCCTTTATTGGAAGCAGGCTTATATTAGAGACAGGCATATTTTAGTACGAAGCCTCCTTGTTTTCAGATCTGCTTCTGTTGGGGTTCGTTAGGTAGCCGTTTTTTTGTTACTGCAATGCATTACCGATAATTACGGTAATCGATGACGGCACGCTCCAGAGACTTCCACCGGCCTAGCCATCTTGTGGCATACTGCCATCTTGTGGCACTTGTACATTACTACAAACTACAGTTACATTATATAACAGGCACCAGGCGTTTACCGGTATCCACCGTTGTTTTTTCCTTTGTTTTTATTTCTTTGTTTCGACCACGGCCCCGGCCAATTTCCTTTCATGTTATTAATTTGGCATTTTTAAAAGAATAAAATGTAGCTAGCTAGCTAAATTTAATCACTTAGCCTGAAGTTTGGTTTGGAGATTCAACTGCCAAAGCTAAACATAGGTAAACATACGCGATGGCTTATGGTAGCTTCTGATTGGTTGTCTTTGCAATACAGTGTAACACATCACAGCAATGTATACCATGTAAATTGTAAGAAAGATGGCTTTTTTTAACATTTTGACAGTAGAGACAGGGCAGAGATAGAGCGCAGAATAGATGAAAGTTGTTCGAAGCAACAATGGAATGGAGTGATAGCAATGTTGACGGAGAGAGAGATAGAGGGAGAGATGATGTGGTTTGTCCAGAGGGAACATTGTCTCTAATGTAATCTGACTCATTATAGCTCTCAGAGGACTCTTATAGGGACCAGGCTCTCATCCCTCTCTCTCTCGTCACCTCTATCTCTCTCCACTTCTCCCCCTCTATCCACTTTTCTCTTTTTCTCTCTCCACCTCTACCTCTCTCTCTCTACTTCTCTCTCTCTCATCCCATACCGTACATCCCTCTATCACCCAACAGCATCTCTCAGCCATTCTCCTTCCTTCCCTCTCCCTCCTCCATCACTCATGCCCTGCATCCCTCCATCATATGTTAATGCAGTCTAGGAGTAACTCTTGGATGGGAATTTTATTTTATTTTCTATTCTTTTCTACTCTATTATGTTCTCTGTTCTGCTTTCTGCTTTGTCGTTGCCAATAACACCTCAAGCTTCAAAACAAATGTGTGTGTGTGTGTGTGTGTGTGTGTTGCCTTCTCATGAAACCAGGTCAGCGATGATGTCATTGTTTGGTGACATCACAGTTATGATTTGGCTAATTATGTGCGTCTGGCAGAGGAAAATAGGCTAATGTTAACACACACACACACACACACACACACAGAGGGTGTGTGAAACACAGCCAGTAGGTCTGTCTGGAGGTTAATGTCCTCCAGTTACTTCACTAACAACTGGAAACTGGACTGTAGTCTTCTGGTTGGCGAACTGGACTGAGAATGAGACTGCAACAGGGACTGAGAATGGCACTGGGAAATGGACTGGGACCCAGACTGGAACTGAGACTGGGACCAGTAGAGGGAACTACATGCAGTAGGTCTGTCTGGAGGTTAATGTCCTCCAGTTACTTCACTAACAACTGGAAACTGGACTGTAGTCTTCTGGTTGGCGAACTGGACTGAGAATGAGACTGCAACAGGGACTGACAATGGCACTGGGAAATGGACTGGGACCCAGACTGGAACTGAGACTGGGACCAGTAGAGGGAACTACATGCAGTAGGTCTGTCTGGAGGTTAATGTCCTCCAGTTACTTCACTAACAACAGAATTATTTCAGACAAGCAAATCAGGCTGTACTCAACCTCCTCTGTACTGGGACTGGGACTGGGACCTGGACCGGGACCGGGAATCAGACTCCAAATCGGACTGGGACTGGGACTGTACTAGGTGTGTAGGCAACTACAGGCAGTAGGCCTGTCTGGAGATCAAGTCATCCAGATATATCACAAACACTTGGAAATATTTCAGACAAGCAAATCAACTCAACCTCTTCCGAACTGGGACTCTGACTGGGACTTGAACTAGACATCACTTTTTGAGCAGAAGTGTTTTCAGACAAACAGATGCTAGAGAAAAGAAAGACTACATTAGATTAGGTGAAACTTTAATGATCTGCATGGAGAAACTAGGACGTCGCAGCAGCAAGTTATAAAAATGACAGGGATATAAATAAGAATAGAGAAAATAACGAGAATCATATATCAAATCAACCAAATATCAAATAATTTGTTACGAAGTATCAAAGCAACCAATGGTTACAACCAACAGTACATAGTGAGATTAAAAGATACCATGACCTCTCATATTCCTTCCATATATTCAATATTTTTTCTGGTATTTATCTCTAATAACTAGCTCATCATTTAAAAGAAAATTCAACCCTCAGATACTCTTACACTGTTATATGTGTGATGTTTAATACATTCCAGGAGTTATTTTGTGACAAAGTGTTGTAATTTACTTTACAGAGAGAGGTTCCATTCAAAAAAAAGAGTCATGCCCCTCATTCAAAACACAGCACACTGCCTTGCGGCTGCATTGTATTACGCACTATTGAGGCTACTGTCGGTGGAGAAATTGGTCTCTCTTCCTCTCCAATGGATTTCTCCCTGTATGTATGAATGTTGAACATCGGTGCAAAATGGTGAGTCTCGAAAGAAGTCCTTGCTCTTTGATTCTGAGGGACTGACACCAAAACATTGATTTTTTTAGATTGTTTAAAAAAAAAATCCTATTAAAGTCCACTGAAGTTCCACTGGAAATATACAGTGTTAAACCGTTTTAGGATGGATTTTTCCTTTAAGCAACAAAGACATGTAAACAGCTACCAAAGCACTTCTGATCTTTGGAAAACAAAATGTGAATTCAGTAGATCAAACTAATATGACACCATTTCATTCTTCCCTTATTATTACCTATTTATTATTAATTATTCAATATTATTATTATTTATAATTTTTTTCTCAATCATACACAAACACGTGTTCTATAACAGATCTTCCCCTAAAACACTAATTTAAATCGCAGTAACTGCATGATGTCACTGTCATTATAATCATTATGACTATTTCATCCTTTTGTTTTATATATGTACCATGTCAAGTTCTGTACATCACCCTGTTGTATTTTATCCCCGTTTCAATCATTGTTGTATCTGTAAAGTCACTACTGTTTTGTTTTTGCACCGATAAAAACAAACAAACTAATATGGAGCTGTAAATGAACCTGATGTGCTCTCAGTTTGTGTACCTTGACACCTGAGAATTAAGACTCATCTACAGCATGATGTAATTCAGAGAAACGTTCCAGACCTGGATGACCCGCTGTCTGGTTTTATGTTTTAACCAATCAGAGTCTGATACTTAATATGGGAGGGGCTTGATCTACAAGTGTTAGCAGAAGTTGGCAGAGGACACACACACACACACACACACACACACACACACACACACACACACACACACACACAAACACACACACACAGTTATGTCGTCATTGAGGAGGTGAAGATTTTTGATGAATTATTCACCAGTCACTTACACTGAGAGTAAGACAATCTGGCACAGCGAGACACAGCAGCTAAGGGAGGAGTCCGCCTTTGAAGTTGGAAACATTTGTCAGCATGGTGGCAACATGGAGAGACCCGACCTGTCAAAATGCTCCATCAAATTATGTCCCTAATAATTGAGAGTGTGATATTTCTGCCAAAGTTCTGACTGTAAATATTAGCTGCTGACTGGTCTGTTGCTGTGTAAGGCATCAAGTTAGGTCTACTTCATTTATTAAGCTTTCATTGTGGCAGCATCACTGTAAAAACAAATTTAGTGAACATCTAGTGCAACCCAACTCATCTTTAATCATTAACTCAGTGTATATCAGCTTCATAAGTTCTCCTAAATATAAGTCAGTGATAGTGAGAATTGGTGAGTATACGGCATATATGTGCGTATGGCCTCAACCACACCACTGGCCTATGCCCTCCTGTGTTATTAATAATAATAATAATAATGATAATGAAAATAATAACTTTATTTGTATAGCACTTTTCTAAAAACAATGTTTACAAAGTGCTTTACATACAATAAAAACCAAAAGCAGTGATGTGAAACTACCACAATGAATGATAGAAAAAAAAAAAAAAATGTATAATAGAAAATAGGAATATAAGGTAATCTATGAGGTAAACAGGTACAACTAAAAACACACCAACAAACAGAGATACAATTAAAAACAGATCGAACTTTACATAAAAGTGTGTGCTGAAAAAGAATTATAAAAAATAGGAATAAAAGGTAATACAAGAGATAAACAGGTACAGCTAAAAAACAAACAAACAAACAAACAGAGATACAATTAAAAACATATGGAACTTTAAATAAAATAGTTTAATAATAGTTTAAGCAAGCTTGATGGCTTGCAAGCTGTCAGCAGCTTAAAAATGATCGAAGGAAAAAATATGATCTTGCTGAATGCCCGCTCTAGAAAATTATACTGTCATCATGAATGTATCAGCTTTCATTCAAACTGCATTTCATTGATCAAACAGCCAGGTTAATTGAGTGAAAACCACCATCCACCACCACCAGTCCCCAATCCATCACATCCAAGAAGGGACCTCTGCTCCATTCCAGGGGGATGTTCCCCCATTCCATGGGTATGTCCTGAGTATGTTTGCGTCAACGTCGAGGCTTCCTGTAATACACAATTAGCTAGTGCATTCTTTGCTGTCAGCTGCAAAGTGTAGTTGCTTGAGGTACTGCTTTTACAAGAGGAAATACATGGCAGTGATATGATTTCACAGTTAGAATCCTTTTCGACACTCTTTCTGAGTGATATTCCGTCCACATGGGCGGGACCATCAAGCCAGTTAATTTCTTTTTCCACTACGCTTCTTGAGTTCCAAGAAGGGGAGCAAAGAGAAGACCAAATTAGGGATCAATGTGAAAAAAACACTATGTCTGACCGAACAGAATGCAGCATGCACCTGAAGATAAAGACCAAGAGGTAATGTTAGTATAGTACACAGCATACATTTTTTTTACATGCATACAGTTGACAGTGATGCCTGATAATTCTTGTTGTTTTCAACCTGGGCCTTGTATGGAAGAGGATTAGGGCCACATGTGAAAAATGTATTTAAATTCTGAGATTAATCTCAGATTTCTGAGAATGAAGTCAGAATTCTGAGTTGGAATTCAGAATTCTGACCTTGGACCAGCCTACATCCTTCCTAAATGCTGCACTCAGTGCCACCCTTGCTTGAGTCTGTGCCCCACCTCGGCCACCCCAGTCAAAATGGCCTGGACACGCTACTGTTGCACAGAAGGAAAAACCTCTCCACCACTTTTCCTTGGGAGAAACCACACCTGTCACCACCCTGCATAACATCACCACCAACATGGCAGCACACTGTAACCTACAGTTACAGTGCAGGTTTTCCCCCCAGAGGGTCACGAGATTGCTTTGGGGGGGCGCAAGATGATTTGTTTTTCTTGTGAAATACTGAATAATTTAAAGCATGTAGAAGGCATCACTTCGTTTTAAGAGGTCTCAAGCCAAAAAAGTTAAGAACCACTGGGCCAAGGCATGTACCAAGTGGCTACATCATCCTGGGTTTGGATCTGCCCTAGGATCTTTGTCGCATGTCAAATCCCCTGTCAACCACGGAGCATCACCAGAAATTATTTAATTATCAGATCAATATTTGAATATGTAGCACCAGTCGCATCAAGAGAGTGTTTGGGGTGACAGGTTCGATGACCGCCACATCTGACGACATATGCAAGAGGTTTTGTGTTCAACATACCCTCTATCTCAGTGAGGACAGTTCTGAGGACCTCTTCAGTGACTGTTTGCTTGCCAAGGGTCACTTGGAAGGCTGCCTTCAAGGATCTGATCAAGTGCCTCCAAAGTGGGGAGCCGCTGGCAGGTAACTTAATTTGTTTGGCCAGCTGAGTTTGCAGTGTGGGTTGCAGGGCAGGCTTCCGAGACTTCCCTCTCGCATCCTGTGGTGGAAGTTTTCTGTAATAAAAGAGACTTGGAGAAGAGAAGTTGTCTTTCTGTCGTCTTTATTGCTTGCAAGCAAGGCACGATGCATTCACAACAGGTGTGATCAGCAAAGGGCCCCACCTCCACCCGTCTTATAATCAAGAAGTAGAAATATCTGAGTCATGAGAAGTCTGACACATTCTTATACTTGAAACATTATGCGATCAGGGTGCATCTGTGCATAACAAAATCCAGTTCCAACCAGACACTCAAGGCCATCTCTGGTCAGAACCTTTGTTTATCTCAAACCGGTGGAGAATGGAAAATTACTGAAGACAAAGACAGCATTCAACTGAGAAATGTATCATGCTTGATACATGATGAACAGAATGGCTTCCGTAGATAAAAGATTTAACAGCAGTTTGTAAATTTCCACACAGAGATGAGTTCTCATAATAACACAAATAATACAGACATTAAAGAAATAAAAGACATAGAATAGTATAATAGTGTAATTTCCTCCACACATCCCTTAAAATTTGTTCCCTGATCCAACAGTAATTCGTGAGGCTTTCCTCTGTGGGACACAAACCGTTGAAGTGCCATCAAAAATGAGTCAGTGTCTATAGAGGTAAGTAGATCCAGGTAGACACCTCTGGTGGTCATACATTTAAAAATTATGCCCCGCCTTTTCTCAATGCGTTGACCCACTTTAACGGTGAAGGGCCCGAAGCAGTCAACACCGACTAGAAAGCTGGTCTTAAGTGGCAAGTTGGCCATTTTCAGTACCTCTGGCTTTTCCATGCCATCTCCTGCATTCAGTACAGCTACGTGGTGTCGCCATATCGCCCCTTAGTATCCAGTATCTTCTCTGCTCTTCTGCAAAGACCCTCTCTGGGCCTGGATGTCCTTCCTCATCAAACTGTCAGAGTAAAAGAAGGCTGAGGGGGTGTTTAGGATCCAGAGCAATAGAGTGGGCTGCTTCCTGATCGAATAGAGAGATGTCAACACCTGAGGTTCTATTCCACTGTATCAGTAAACCACTTGAGGTTCTTCAAGTGGTTTACTGTATCTATTCCACTGATGAGGATGTCACTAGGATACACAGCAAGACGGATCCCTCGCAACAGTGCTTCCAGTGTTCTCTGGAATATCTTGAATGCCAGTGCAACCCCAAATGGCAGTTGGTTGTTCATGAACAGCCCTTGATTGGTGTTCATTGCCAAGTATTTCTTGGACTCATCATCCATGAGGATCTACTGGTATGCATGACTCATCTGCTGCAGTTTAGGTCAACATGGAGCAAAATGAGACTCCTGCAAATACATTGCAGGAATTCAATGTGTGGGAGTCTCTACACATGTCTTGTAGGCTTCCAAGTCCTCTCCTACACACCTGTCTCCTGATATAGGTGTACAAAGAACCTACTTTCCTGGAATTGCTATATATTTCCCCTGTCCCTATGTGAAGCCTGTGCTGCTATTGTTTTCTATTGCAGTGCTACATCACTGTATTAGAATTTTCATACTGTGAAATCCCCGATCACCACACATACACACACACACACACACACACGCACACACTCGAGTGAAAAAGCAGTGTCAGCCCACTGTTGCCCTAGGCAGTGTGGCCTATATGGATGTATAATACTTGTTTCCCATTGTAGTGTTATACAGTATATTTTTTCTATTTTAGTGCAGTATTTTGTATATTGCTTCAACAGGCCAGCAAAAAAAAAAAACAGCATCAGCATGTTGAAGCCCTAAGGCAGCATAGCTAGAATGGACTGATGTTGAGCTATGGATAGCTCTGGATAAGAGTTTCAGTTAAACGTCTCAAATGTAACACGCTGCAAAATGAAAATAATAATGAAATAATAAAAAATAAATTGATATATATATATTTAAAAAGCCTAAATGTAAATTGTACAATTTTCAAGCACATCACATACATAAACAAATACTATAGGCAGGAAACATTTTAAATAAGACATTATGCTTCAAGGAAAGCAATGACTCTTCCATACAATTTCAATAAAACACAGACACACACACACACACACACACACACACACACAGATGCACACACTTACCTTTCTAGGGTAAGTGTAAATGTTGCCCCAGGCTGTTTAGAGGTTAGGCCAATGAACCTATTCTCTGTGTGTGTGTGTGTGTGTGAGGGAGAGAAAGAAAGGTGGAGAGAGTGACAAAATGAGGGAGCAGGAAAGAGAGAGACATATTTAGGTTTTTCCTTTGTGTGGGCTTACATGCATGTATACGTGCATACATACAGTACAGCATATAAGTTTATCTGTGCTCATTCAATACTGAGAGACAGAAAGAGAGAGAGAGAGATGAGGGGGTGTACAGTAAGATGTAGCCTTAAGGCATGCATGTATCGTTGTACAATAAATCCATTCAACACTCTCATTCTGTGTGTGTGTGTGTGTGTGTGTGTGTGAGTGACTGAGTGAGCGAGTGAGAGAAAGCGGGAAACGGTAAGTGAGCAAACAGAATGGATCTTTTCACGGCGGAGTCAGTCACACTCTCTCTCTCTCTCTCTCTCTCTCACACATACACACACACACACACACACACACACACACACACAAACATTGTGTATGTTTTGGCAATGGGCAGCACTGGAACCATAGAAATACAATGAAATTGAATATGAAAAACAGTACGCACACACCAGGGTTCCCGCTACACGTTTCTTGGCCTCTGAAACAGCTTTGGGACCCAGTGATGCTGAAACGCTTCATTGAAACCGATACTATTTAAAATGTAAATTGGCAACATTTCTATATGTCTGTTTTGTAACTCTGTAGGCTGATTGATATAAGACAAAAGTGGATTAAACGACTATCCGGTGTGGATATTGTGTTTTTTCTGACTACAATTGCCATCCGATCTTTTTGGGCTTACATCTGTGACCGGATAAATCACATTTGGCAGCTTGAGCTGACTGTACCCCACTGAGGAAACAGGCCAGCTGTGTTGTTGTTTTCACCTCTTTCCTAAAGCTTGTTGTCAAAGTCGGCCCGAGTAATGGCGAATTGATGAACAAGTGAAATGTTTTCAACTACTAAACCTGCTACCTACCTCTTCACTTGTCTTTGTGGGACATGTAACCTTCAGCGGGAGAAAAATCTGGCAAAGCGAGACTGGTAACCGGCAATATTTCTCCACAGGTTTGTTTATTTTAGCCATTAGCCTTTATGCACGGTTTATCCTTAAGGGCTTCTATCACCTAGTAGCTTTGCGGTGTGTTTACAAACGTGTTGCGGTTTCTGTCACCCTCTAGTGGTCAGAAAAAATCGATTAATGTAGCTTTAAATAACATCCATTTTATTGCAAAGAAATTGAACAATATATTAACTCTTAACTGTTTAAATTATACTTATAAATAAATACAAAACACTGAACAAATTTACAGGTACACTAAGTTAAGGGTTAGTTAATGCTTAATAAGCATTAAGTAACCCTTAATTAACAGTTAACTAATGCGTAATTTACTAATGGTGTTCATGTTAACTAAGGTATTTATTTATACATTATTTAATAGTTTATAAAGATGACTATTAAATAATGTATAAATTAATACCTTAGTTAACATGAACACCATTAGTAAATGATTACCAGACACATTAGTTAACTGTTAATTAAGCTTATTAAGTTGTTAATTAATTATGCTTATTAAGCATTAATTAACCCTTAATTAATGTACCCTTATTGTAAAGTGTTACCAATTTTACCAGTGTTACCTTTTTTTATCCATCATCTCATTGATATTATATATATTATATACTGTATTTTGCAAAGTGACATGCCTTTACGCACGGAAAAAGTTGTTTTTCTGATTTACTATCCAGGTGTAAATTCATTTTGAGAAATTGTTACTAAATACAATAAAGCAATGCGACATGAGAGACAAACTTCCATCGGCGAGTAGCTTTGCTGTGTGTTTACAAATGTGTTGCGGTTTCTGTCACCCTCTAGTGGTCAGAAAAAAACACACAGCAAACAGCAAACATTGACTATGGTGTGGCCCAAGGCAGTGTCCTAGGACCTTTGCTATTCTCACTTCACATGCTGCCACTGGGATCCATAATCTGTCAGCATGGTGTGAATCTTCACAGCTATGCTGACGATACAGTTATATGTGTCTGTGAGGCCAGATGACCCAAATACTGTGTAATCTAAATTAATGGATGGATGGAAGGAGCAATAACTTCCTAAAATTAAACGAAGATAAGACTGAGATCCTCTTAGTTGGCCCCAAAAATAAGAGGGATCCTATTCTTGCTCAACTGGGACATCTGACATCACAGACACGACCACAAGTAAGAAACCTCAGTGTCATTTTAGATTCTGACCTCAATTTTAAAGCCCATTTTAATTCTTCGACCAAAACTGCCTTTTATCATTTGCGTAATATAGCCAAGGTGAGACCTCTTCTGAGCCAACAAGATGCAGAAAAGCTTTTATATCTAGTCATCTTGACTACTGTAATGCTCTGTATACTGGCCTCCTTGCAAAACTGCAGAAAAATTAGAGATCATATCCTCCTCCTGTTTTACGTGACCTACACTGTCTCCCTGTATCTTTTTGAAGTCCTTTTGGTTTTTAAGGCACTAAATGGCCTTGCACCCTTTTATATCATAGACTCCCTATTGTTTTATGTTCCTCCAGAAACCCTAAGATCCCCCACAGCTGTTCTTTTAACTGTTCCCAGAGATGCTGCTTTTAGCCACTATGCCCTGCCTTTAAATATTAGACTTGCTGGCTCAGTGGAAAGTTTTAAACGACAATTCAATTTCTCTAATCTTTTTTAACTATTTTGTATGCACTGTCTTCTCTTTCTTTCCAAAGAAATTGGTTTAAATGCTATATTATTAATAGTAACACATTGTTTTTATTTTCTTCCTTTTCCCTGTGTATGTGTGTGGTTTTACTTGCTGCTGAACTGTAAAGCACTTTGAGCTGCATTCTGTGCATGAAAGGTGCTATATAAATAAGGTTCATTCATTCAGTCCTTTTTCCAATGCTAAACTGAGGTGTGTCCCTTTTGAGGTGCAAAAATGAATAAGGGGATTATTGAAATTATTCAAATGTATCCCTACACTTGATTTACATGCTAATTTCACCTTGAACACATGGGCCCATAATACCACAATCTGAATATCACCATATTTACCGACACAGAAATACATGTACTCCGTGAATATACAGGTTATCTACAATGCCCAGCAGCAGGCTGCTAGCCTGGTATCCAACCCCTATGAATCACAGTTTTCAGCACTCTTCAAATTTGCATGGCGATTCATATTAATATTCACATCGCCATGCAAATTCGAAGAGTGCTGAAAACTGCGATTCATAGGGGCTGGATACCAGGCTAGCAGGCTGCATGAAGTGATGTCAAAAAGAGACCAAGGGTGTGACTGATAGGTAAGTGTAAAGATGTGTGATCCCTAAATTCTTTATAAGGAAAAAGGAAAAATGGTTATCCACATACTGACTTAAAAGTTCCCAAATGGACACAAATGGACGGAACAGAGATGCAACCGGTGTAGTTAAGCCATTGCAAACACATGCGAGTTTGGGACAACTGTGGAATTTTAAGTTTCACTTTCGTTTTCACACCGGGAGGATCTGTCAGATTGAGTGCAATGCTATTTGGTCTACTGGTACTACATCACCAAATGACAAACATGACATGATGTGCACATCAGGTGCATTAGAGATTGATTTAAATCTATTTCTATACTGACTATGCATGGGAAGCGCTGTATCTCACAGCCAAAGACGTCCTCTAGAGGCCATTTCATGAAGTGTTGATGACTGACTGACTGTCTGACTGCCTGCCTGACCTGAATATGCCTTGTAATGCCCTCGGCTGCACCGTGGGAAAAATACATCATCAGATTACAGGTCGATCTCTTTCTTATAATGGTCTTATATGGTGTGCACTATGTTATTAGTTTTCATTGTCTTTATTTTGGTTGTTTCACAATAGGAGGGCTTTTTTTGGCTCCTCCTGCACATTTTTTTCTGTTGTCTTCAACTCCCAATCCCCCAAAGTTATTTTCTTCTTAATATGTCCAATAAACTAAACTAAATGACACTAGGCTTTGTAACGCCCTGCCAGAGAAACTATGGCTAGCCAAATCAGTATCATCTTCAGCTGACTTGTATTAACAGGCTTTTGCATTATGTCATATTTAGTTTCTCATTTTATGTTTTATTTGCTGCTTTAAGAGCTATATATCCTGTCTTTTATTCTTGTTCCAAGAGGTCTCCTAATTAATAATAATAATAATAATAATAATGAATAATGATAATGTATTATTTATGAAGCGCTTTAAATTATACTCAAAGACAACAGATGGAAAGCAAAAATATAAAATATATAAAACAAGTAGTACAAAAAAAACAAATGAAGATAAAATTATGAGTATACATATTAAATCAATAAAATCAAAAACAGTTATTGTTTTTTATCATAGCTGGAGGAGCGGTGAGAGTCAAATGTATGCCATTTTGAAAAGGCTGGTTTTGAGTTGATTTTTGAATGTAGGGACTGAGTCTGAATTTCTAATGTGTGAAGGATGGGAGTTCCAGAGGGTCGGGGCAGCGATGGCAAAGGCTCCGTCCCCCAATACAGTACGGTGCTTGGTCCTGGCGATGGGAATCAGAAGGTTGGCATCAGCTGATCTGAGGTGGCGGGTGGGCGGGATGATGATGGAGACGGTGTGTCAGGTATGAGGGGGCAAGAATGAGTTTGTATGTGATGAGGAGGATCTGGAAATAGATTCTGTGTTGTACTGGGAGCCAGTGGAGGTGTTGAAGGATGGCTGTTATGTGTTCTGTTTTAAGTATTGGTCAGACTTCACAGGGGTCTGGGAGTGGGAGACGGTGAAGCTTTTCGTGTTTTAAATCTTTTTTATTGAGGAAGCAGTCGTAAAATACATTCAGTATTACAGATTTGTCCTCGCTTTAGAGTTAGAGATAGAACAAACAAACAAAGAGAAAAGAAAAAACAAAGACAAAGCATCCCTTTATCCCAACCTCCTCCCACCTTCCCGGGACTTTACATCTTGTCACACCAAAGGGGGCCATCAATATTGTACAACTGATCAGTTTGAGTTATCAATATACTGGAGAAGGGGATGCCAGATCCTGTTGAACTGTTTCAGTTTAATAGCGAGAACCGTATTCTCTCCAGGTGAGAAAGTTTTACTATTTCTTCCAGCCATAATTTGACAGGTGGGACCTCTGCCTTTTTCCAAAACATTAAAATAAGTTTCTTTGCTACGATAAGTGCATAAGATAGCAGTTGTTGTTGACAGTTATTAAGCAGGGAAAACTGATCGGAGACTCCGAGCACCACCAGAAGAAGGTCAGGTTCCATTACTGTATGCAACATATCTGACAAAATTTGGAATACATTAGTCCAAAATGGAGTTAATTTAGGACAGAGAACATAACTGTGGAGAAGAGTGGCTTCTTCAGTATGGCATTTGTCACACAGTGGAGATACATCTGGAAAGATTTTGTGTAACTTTGTTTTAGCATAATGAAGTCTGTGGATAATCTTAAATTGAATAAGACAGTGCCTAGAGTTGGCGGAGCATTTGTGTATGTTCTCCAGAGCCTTATCCCAAAGATCACCATCTATCTCCGTACCCAGCTCCTGTTCCCAGACGGTGAAGCTTTTGACTGACTGACCACCTTCTTTCTATTTGTTCGTTTCATTCAGCAAAATCAATGCAGCCCTTGAATTTTAAAATTCTTTTTACATTTTGTATTTTTATTTCCTCCAGTACCAGCAATTTGGATTCCCTCCATATCTGCTGAAGTGACCATGATAAAAAAAAAAATATGTCTACACTTATGTTTTGATGGTGCCAAGGAAGACAAATTTAGACAAACAGATTGTCATTTACAGTAATGGCCAGTTCAATGGTACTGTATAAAGAAATACAATCTGAGAACATTACCATTTTACTTTCTATGACAATGATGCATATGGCAAAATTGCAATGTTCTCAGTTCTCAGTGACATGTTAATGTTTGTGACAATAATAATTAATTATTAAGGATTATTATTAAATTATGGAATTCATTACAATAACTCAATCAAGAACAGTACGGCAGTTGGATTGTTGATTGCAAGATTTCAAGATTCAAATATAGTTATTGAGTATTGGTATTATATGTGAACACATGTAGGTCCATACAAGATATGTGCCAATGTATGTAGGTTATATGTGTGTATGTATGCATGTATGTATATGATATGTGTGTGTCAACAATTATGTGTTGTATTATTATGAATTATTGTATGCTTAAATGTTTTTAATGTGGACTCTTGGAAGATTAGCCAATGGGCTGAAAGAGATCCAAATAAAATCAAAATCAAATTAAGAACACAACATTTAATTAGGCTATTTCAATATTAGTTCTGTCACAGAATGAAGCTTAGTACACCGGAATAAAAACATTTACATGAATGAAGCAGTAAACTTTATGGATGTAGGTCTGTCATGATGTGTTATTGGTGTTTTAATAACAAATAATCATAGAATAATATTATTATTGGTATTAGTTAATATTTTCTTCCCAAGCAGGCTCACAGGCACTCAGGGATTGGTTAAAGACTGAATGACATCACTAATCTCTGTCTCTCTCTCCCACTCTCTCATTCTCTCTCTCTCTCTCTCTCTCTCTCTCTCCCTCTCTCTCTCCCCGTCTGAATGAACGGAGAGGCATCTGGAGCGCGAGAGACCGGATACCATCCGATAGAGGCCGAGCGCGCAGCTTTTTATTTTCAGGAGAATAATTGATCAGTGATCAGCTGGTATTGATGGGTATTGATCAGTTATTTTCATATCATCATATTAGAAAAAACGGCTGATTGATACAGCTATTAACATCAGAGTGGGAAATATTTCCATATCATATTAAAATAATAATAGGCTAATATCATACAAGTCAGAGAAACCAGAACGGAATTAACGGGGAGACGACGACAGACTGAACTCTGGCTTTCCGGTAAATAACGGAAAACTTGGAGAAAAGAGGAGGAATAACAGAGGAGAGGGGGATATAGGGAGGTCAGAAAACGGACGGAGAAGAAATTTGAAGATAAAACAAGAGAAACAGAGGAGGAGAGGGAGGTCAAATAACGGAGAGGAGAAATAAAAGAAGAGAGAATCAACGGAGAAAGACTACAGACTGAACTCTGGCTCTCCGGTAGACGGCGGAAAACTTGGAGAAGAGAACAAGAAAAAAAAAAAAAAAAAGCGGAGAGGAGGAATAAAAGAAGGGAAGAAGGGTGGAGAGGGGTTAGAAACGGGAGAAGTAACGGAGAGGAGAGGCAGTGGATTGGCTGTTGTTTTCCCGGGCTGGTGTCGGTGCTCCGCGCGCCATGCAACATGAGTAACGGAACTACCGGAGCTGTGGGGCTGGCGCCCCTCTGGAACTTCAACGGTGAGTTAACAGGATCATTAACTTGATTAACGAGTGCGCGCACAGGTGTTAATTAAGGCTTTGACCAATGAGCTTTAACCTGATATGTCGTGGTGAATAAAAAGCATGGGGAAAAAAACACAAATGGAAACAAAAATTAAACATATTTTCAGAAAAAAGGAATAATTAGACCCTATCCTCATATAGGCTAACTCCCATTAGTTTGATACTGCATCCCATGATATGTATGCTACTATGAGTTTATTCCATTACGATTTTTGTCATGCTTACAGGTGGGTAAAGTGAGTTTAATTGGATTTGCCCTCCACTGCATCCCTGACTCTAACCTAATTTGGAAGATGTCACTTTGGTCAAATATATCTATATATCAATATCTATAACTCAACTGTGGATTCATTTTAGAAAATACTGAAAAAATTGTTCCTGAAGATATCTAATCCATCAAAATGCAGCAACAGGCATAAAATACTTTGCATTCCATGGAGGATCATTGTGGACCAAATAATGTTGCCAACATTTACATGACAAACCAGTTATTAACATGTGAAATGTGAAGAAATCTCATAAGACATAAAAGTTTTAGTAACATTATTTTAGCCAAATCACTATATTTAAAATTGAAAAAAAAAAGCGTTATATATACTTAGGACAGCATTTAATGATTAATATTCTTCATTGTTGATGCCTTTATTCACATAACCGATAATTGATTGAAAGAATTTCTGACTAGCAGGTAAGTGATAATTTGATACATTTGATTAAAATAATCAGGATAAAATTAGGAATTATCTGGATTTTTCAAACGAGCATGAATGGTGGAAAGGTTTCCTATGTGCCTCATGGAAATCCAACTCCGAGCAGTGAGAGCAGCGAGGGCTTTTTCCTGTTCGCAGAGAGGAGAGAGAGGAGGAGAGAGATGGGATGTCTGAAGGGAGGAGGAGAGGAAGGAGGAAGGAGGAAGGAGGAAGGGGGGGTGGGGGGGGATAACGAGACAGATGAGAGGAGAGAGCGATGAACAGAATGAGGTCTTCGGAGATTAAAAATCCCTAAATAAACTCCTCCTTTCCTCCCCTTCTTCCCCTCTCCTCTTCTCTTCTTTTTCCCCCTCTCTCCACTTCTCTTCTCTTCCTCTCCTCTCTCTTCCTCTCCTCATGTCTTCAGAGGAATATAAGAGGGAGCAGGCTTGGAACAGAGAGAGAGGGAGAGATAGAGAGACCTTGGTCCAGAGTGTATAGACTGCACAGTCTTGGGAGAGAATGGAAACACAATGCAGGCGGAAAAATAGCCAAGTTGAATAGAATAGAATAGAATAGAATAGGATGTTGATGTGAATACAACAAAGATAGTTTGGTAATACATACACACAGCATACAAAAAGAAATTCTCTCATCAATGCCACATAGTTTAATAATGTGTGTGTGTGTGTGTGTGTGTGTTCTAGTTGTAGAAATGGCGGGGGATATTGCAGATCCCAAATCTACTCGGCGCAGATTTGATTGACGTTTTGTTTGGAGAAATCCACTGTGTGTGTCTGTGTGTGTGTGTGTGTGTGAGAGAGAGTGAGAGAGAGAGAGAGAGAGAGAGAGAGAGAGGGAGAGACACAAAAAGAGGAAGATACTGTGAGAGATGGAAAAGAGAGGAGGGAAAAGAGAGGAGAGAAAGATGGGAAATTTGTTTTATTCACATGGTGGCCATATTTGATTTACATCATACTCGGGGTGGGAAACCCTTCCTGGTAGACAGTGAAGCAGATGGAAACAGAGGAAAACTCAACTTGTACACTACACTAAAGTGATCCCTGGATCCCTGTCAATCAAAGACTACAGCAACTGGATTGATGTTCATCCATAACATTAGCTAATGTTAGCAGCCAGCTACTTCACGCTAATATTTATCTCCAAACCAACTAGATTGAATTCTACGGAGCCCTGGAGTGGCCATTGGGAGAGAAAAAAAGTTATATCGAGTCCACGATTTACTGTAACGTGCGCACGTTTTAGTCCATTCGTGCGCACGAGATACAATTCGTTCCCTCGATTTCATTAAACTGTGCAGTTTAGGAAAAAATGCAACTTAAAAGGAACCTTTTAGGTATTGCAGATAGGCCTAGTAAGGATTTGGTATGTTAATATCCACTGAATAGGCATATCCCCCAAATATTGCAACATATTTAGCCATTTAACCTTCAGGCCATGTAAACACAATCAGGTGCTGCAACACACCCAGGACAGCGCCACATTTAAACATAATCACCAATATGTGCACTGACTCTTTATAAGCTCGTGAAGAGCGCATGGATTATATATCCAGAGCACGATATCACTATTTCGAGGACACGTTTTGGCAATTCGTGCACGTAAAGAGGAAATCGAGGGAACGAATTATATCTCGTGCGCACGAAGAAACCAAAACGAGGCTCATTTTAACCAGATCGAGGGAACAAATTGTATCTCGTGCGTACGAAAAAGAGAAAATGAGAGCTCGAATTGCATATCGTGCGCACGTTACAGTAAATCGTGGCCACGACATAAATTATTTTTCTCCCAATGGCTACTCCCGGGCTCCGTAGAATTCTTAATAACTGTCAGCATTAGCAGCCTTAAATTGTTCATGTTAGCCGTGTCTGCTAGCTAATGTTAGCGTTAGGTGGCTTACGCTGGTTAAAACTGCTACTGTTAAACTTGCCAGCTACAACTTACACAATTAGACGTATCTGGTTTGGAGATGAATATAGCTGACTAATGATTAATTCATGCCCTAATTTTCATGATTTTGTGTGCACAATTTTACAATTCATGTGACCATATTAACATTTGCTCACAGTTTTAGAACATTTTTGCCAGACCAATAATAGTATTTGTCCCTAACTGACTGATGGACTGACTGACTGACCCTTCCAAAAAATTTGGCCAGTGTACAGAAATTGATCTAAATCGATGTCTCATGCGCCTAATGTTCACATCACGTCATGTTTGTCATTTGGTGATGCACAGACCAGTAGAATTATACTCAATTTGACAGAGCCTCTTGTTCTGAAAATGAAACTGACATTTAAAATTTCACAATTTGCTCCAAACTCGCATCGATTTTTAATAGGAGATGTGTCATAATGCTCAACACTCAGAGAATTAACATGAGTGCAGTGCAAAGACTGGCATATTGCCCCTGTTTACCATTGGATTCCACTGAACACACTGCTGTCACGGTAGGTAAGGACAAGTAATTAATCCTATTGAAATTAACTGCGCTCTATATGTGTAGATTCAGAGCACTCCAGTCCATTTTCCATGCCACATTTTCTGCCACAGCAGCTGTTTTAGGGCACAGGGCATTTCCCAAGACCCTGAACATGATGCCCTACATCTCATTGACTTTCAATAGGGAGGAAGTATCTTCTGGAACCTACATGAAAAGAGGGTCCAGTACCATTTATATACAGAAAGTCATGGGTGAAATGGCTGCATTTGCGGTCCGGCTAAACTAGGCTTGTTTTATGTGTGCTTCATTTAGCTTATTCAGCAAGTTTCAAACTGATTTCACCAATGCTGTAGGCCTAGTTAGGTGAATTTGCTTGATTGCATTGATTTATTTTGTTTAATTAGCCAGATATTTTGTTGGATAAATATTTCTTTAGTTGAATCAGAGTTTTGATTAAATAAAATAGAGATTTGTTAATCAAGTTTTACTCAAGTAAAAGTTATCAAGCCATTGCCCCCTGACAAAGCTCCAATACAAGGTGTTATTATCAGTAAGAAACTATTCACAAGGATATTGAGAGCCGATGCACTCTACTGTCGTCAATATGCTGACTGGATAGATTTTATAAAGGATGTATATCAGCTGTCGAACACCATGGCTTAGAAAGGGGCTCTATATATTAAATCTGCAATAAGCAAAATCTACTGACCACTAGAGGGTGACAGAGACCGCAACACATTTGTAAATAAAGCACAGCAAAGCCAGTTAGTGATGGGAATTACAGCTCTTTGAAGGGAGCCGGATCTTATGGCTCTGTTCCTTTCCTGTTCTTTTTTCTTTTTTTTTTTAGGGGGCGGGGGTACTAGGTTTATCTGCGAAATAATCACTAGGATAATGATAGGGTAAGATTTGGATCAGATTCAAACTTGAACATCCCACCAATATAATTTCATTTTGCATGTGTGGACTAGGTTTAGCAGCACTAAATGACTCGTATTGCCAGACCTAATGTCAATGATCTGCACTGTAAACATTACACAAGGTGACGCCATATCCCTCTGCTTTGTCAGTGAGTTTACTACTTTGAATTTACCCTCTGTATGAAATGTGTTACATAAATAAAGTTGCCTTGCCTTGAATGCAATTCATGCAACACTTAATATTAGAAAACGTTTTATTGGCACACTAAAAAAACAAGTATAATGAACTTTTGTGCAAAAGAGAGATTTTAGTGCAAATCAGAATGACACATATGCATCCAAATGCTGCTGCGTTTTCGAGTTCATTGCTCATTTTTTTTTTCCAAACACGTCTACCTCTTGTGACTGAATGGTTCTCACTGTTCAAGTAAAGGCGAGTGGATTTTTACCTTGCGAGGCAGCTGGATTCGCAAGATCACGATCACACGAGACCATCTGGCGTGTCAGGTTAAGTGGATTTAGGGCTGGCAGTGAAATTTGGGCACAACGATAAAAAGAACGGCTCACCAAGTACAACTCGGTTCCCTTCGTTCGTACCAAAGAGCCGTTGAAAAGAATCGGATCGTTCGCGAACGTAACATCACTAAAGCCAGTGGGCATGAGCACCGCGAATGGCTAATCGCTAAGCTAACCGTACCTATGGAGAAGTGTCGCCAGTTACCAGCCTCACTTTGACAGACTTTCTCCCGCTGAAAGTCACATGTCCCGCAATGACAAGTGAAGAGGCAGGTAGCAAGTTTACCGGTTTAACAAGTTTACTAGTTTTAACGAGTTTACTCACTCGCTTCATCGATTCCGCCATTATGAGAATTTTTTTGTCAGGGATGGGAGGGGGAGAGCGCCCGCTTTCAAACAGCGAGGGAGGAGACGAGCTAGTTTAAAAAAAAAAGAAAAGCTGCTGAATGGAGCGGGAGAAGCTTCGAGTCGGTCCGGGTTTTGACACCAAGCTTTAGAAAAGAGGTGAAAACAGAAACACACACAAATATCATTATGTCTCAATGAAATCTCCACACAGCACATGTTAGTTTCAGGACTGGTTACAAGGTCTGATATCGCTTATTGCAGGTTTAACTTCTTCCTAAAGGACGACCACTGCCAGGGTCTGTGTGACAGAATGATTGACAGCTCTTGAGTTCTAGATAAAGCATCGGGGGGTTGATGAAACATTCCTCCTCTCCATTTCTCTGATTCCTTCTCCAGTCTCCTCCCCCTCTTCATCACCTCCTCTCCTCATCTGCTCTCCTTGCTTCCCTCTCTTTACCTCTTTCATCACCTCCTCTCTTCCCTCTCCTCTCCTCTCCTAATTCCATCCTATTTACATCCTCTCTCCCACAGAGAACAGATCCCTGTGGTTATAAGCTGTGTGTGTGTGTGTGTGCGCACGTGTGTGTGTGTGTGTGTGTGTGTGTGTGTGTGTGTAAATGATTATGTGTGTAGAAGAAAGAAACACATGTGTGGGTGTGGGTGTGTATACATGATTATGTGTGTAGAAGAAGGAAAAGTGTGTTTCTATGTGTGTGTGTGTGTGTGTGTGTGTGTGTAGCAAAGAGAGAGAGATTTTTGTCCAGGGAATGCGTGTGTGTTAGTGTGTCTGTATCTTTGTGTTTATGAAGAACATGTGTACATGTCTGCATCAGTGAGTGTTCCTGCATGCATCAGTGTGTGTGTGTGTGTGCGCGCGAGAGAGAGTGTGTGTCTCTGTGTTAGGGCTGTAACGGAATAGAGTTACCACGGTAACAGAGTGAAATTACCGTATGGTTTGATATTTATTTCTTTACCATAATCTGACATCTGACACTAATTCTTTCTCCTAATATGATATCTGATGTTTTTCTTTACCCTAATCTGACTTTTGACTTTTTTTTTTTATACTATAATCTGATATCTGACATTTATTATTTTGCATATTTTGACACCTATTCTTTGCCATAATCTGACATTTTAATTTTAAGGTTTTTTTTAGCCTAGCACAAACATATAAACATACATCTCAATCATGCATAAAGTATATACACCATAGATGACACTGACAGTGAAATCCACAGTTCAACAAAAAATCCAACAAGCACAAAGAACAAAGTAAATTCATACACATACATAAAGAGGGAAATGGAAAGAAAAGAAAAAAAGAGGGAACAGTCACAGGCAGATCAAATTCTGTACAGTACATCCAAGTCACTGTATGCTTCAAAATAAAATAAATAAAATAAATTTCTCAATATATCATGAAATGTCGAGACAGATGTTCCCAAACGCTTTCCAAACTGAACCATGTAATGTATGTTATAATTTTTTAAAGTTGTATTGCGTGCATCTGCAGTCCATCCATCCATCAGCTGTAAAAGTAGTCAGGTTTGGCTCTGGGGCTTGGCTCTTCAGATGTATAGACAAAGTATCTCATATCTCATATTTATCCTTCATCATAATCTAACCTCCCCATTTTGCTCCATGTCCTTCGTTGGGGAGTCACGTCAAATCAAGCTGAATCAAACCTGAATTGTGCCATTGCAGTGGCCTCCAGCATTACTTTGTAGGGAAAGTGCTATATCTCAGCTGCCCACTAGAGGGAGCGTTAGGCTATTATATATAGTAGATGGGAGGTTCTCAACCCGTGGTCCGAAGACCTCCAGGTGTCCTTGAGGGGGGTTCCAGAAAAATGAGGAATAGTGTAACTTCATTGCTATTTCACTCAAGTTAATGCAATGATAGAATGAATAAGGATCATTAGGGATAAGGATCACTGTCCCACTGCCGCCCCCAACAGCCCCCCCCCCCCCAAACACACACACACACACACACACACACATGCACACACGCACCTACAGTATAGAGAGTTAGTCATAATTCTAAATCAAACTAAATCCTAACTAGAAAAATCTTCTCAGATGGGGTCCTTCAAAATCAAAAAATGGGGGGGGTCGGTAGTCTAATTTGGATCTATCTGTGGGTCCTCAACAATAGCAAATAATCAGGAACCCCTGCTGCAAAGTATGAGGAACATACGTGTCTTTGGCAGCAGAATCCGGACACCATATCACTGAAAAGGATATGAGGCAGCGTGCTAATCTTTTGATGTGGTGTACAAACACAACACCAGTACAAGTCCTGAGACGAATCCAATGAAGTGATGACAGGCTGACTTCTCTAATAAAAATGCTTTGCCCCATGAAAATGTCATGGGGCATGTACAAACCTGCAATGTGTGCATTTTGCTTGGATATGTATGTATATAAGTCAGTCTGATATTTTTAATTAGCCATTGTTTATTCCCTCCCTGCAATATATTTCATATTTTTTTTATGTTAATGCTATTTTTGTCATGGTTGACTTCACAGGGCTACACATGCCATCGCACAGGCTGTTAAATCGTAACGTTAATTATAGTAGGTTTTTATATCAGCTATTACTTGTAGGGGTGATAGTGACTCCATGACTGCAGCAGGATTTTCCTTGCCATAATTATTCAAATAAACAGCAGGGCCCTACATAAGGCTTAATTTGATTTAGTCCTTTCTGATTCTGACACCATTCTACTTTAATACAGCCATGTGTCAGTCACATGTTCAGAACAAATACAAATTTGCCATTATAAGAAATATTTATGCCTCATGTTGTTTTTACATTCTTTAATTAACGGGTAACACTTTACAATAAGGGTACACAAAGTTAAGGGTTAGTTAATGCTTAATAAGCATTAACTAACCCTTAATTAACAGTTAACTAATGTGTAATTTACTAATGGTGTTCATGTTAGCTAAGGTATTAATTTATACATTATTTAATAGTTTATAAAGATGACTATTAAATAATTTATAAAATAATGCCATAGTTAACATGAACACCATTAGTAAATGATTACCAGACCAGTTAACTGTTCATTAAGAGTTAGTTAATGCTTATTAAGCATTAACTAACCCTTAATTAATGTACCCTTATTGTAAAGTGTTACCAATTAATGCAACTGAATGTGGAAGATTATTTACCGTGATGTCCAGCTATACTCAATGCCAAGGTGTGCCCAAAATGTGGGTCTATGTGCTTTGTGCACGAAAAGTGAGAGAATGACGTGTTCCCAACATGAAAGGGTTACGTGAAGGAGGCGCAATTATAAACAGGAAGTAGTCTGTCTCTGAAGTAGCGTGGTGGAAAAGTTTAGTTAACGTTAAGTTAAAGTTAAATTGTGGTTGGGGTGGTGGATGTGTGTATGCATTTGCCTTTAAAGGTATAATATGTAACATTTCTGCATTAAAATATCTAAAAATGCATGTTATATATTTTTTTGAGTTGTGTACTTACATTATCCCAAATTCTATTCAAGGTAACGGTTCGTTTCATTTGGTCGCCTGTCATGGCGTCATATCCCCTTTACCCCCTAACTTCCGGGGAAACACGGGAAACACCAGATTATCCGTCAGAGAGTGAGGAAGGAAGTCGGCCAACTAGCTAGCTAGCCGCTCTGTTGTTTTTTTCATTCTATTGTTTTTATCGCTCACTCGTGACGGATCACGATTATTCATTCCCGTTTGCTGCGCGTTCTGTCGCCGAAGCTGTCCCCGTAAAAAAACTCCCATGATCCCACGCTACTTCATCAAACTACGTCTTTTGTTATTGTTTTGATTGAGAGACCCCTAGCGGCAGAAATTACATACTGTGCGTTTAATGCCAACAACCGGGGTTCAATTCCCAGCTTGTACAAAGATTTGTATCCTGAATCAAGTTTAAATTTTTAGCCAAAGGTTTTTTATTTAACCCTTACCAAATCCTTTCCCTAACCTTAATCAAGTTGTTTTAGTTGCCTAACCATAACTTGTATCTGAATAAACAAGTGAAAGCTAGCTTTGTGCTAGTTCCATGCTAGCCAGCTGTGAGTATCTTTGCAAACAAGCCATTATATTACTACAACGCCAAGACAGTCAACAATGGTGATGGCCAACAGCGGACACAAACAAAAGCACACTAAGCGACAGTCGCCACATGAAAATACAGCAATGAAAAATAAAATCCAATCACTAATAGTTTACTACAACTTAACAGCTAATGTTACTGCTAACTTAGCCAGGCCTACTATGTTCCATCCTCAGAAGCAATTTGAATTGTAGGGAAATACGAAATGAAGAAAGCAATCTTCCAATGCACAATGAAAAATAAAATAAAATCACCAATAATAGCTCTCTACTACAACTTAACATCTAGCATTACTGCTAACATACACTACATTTGCAACTGTTAACTGAGGAATGAGAGAGTTGGCAGTTTATTCAAGCTGCAGTTTAGGAGCTGAGAAACTCAAACTCTGACGGGAATACTCAGAATTGTATAGTGTTGAATATTCAGGTTTCTGATAATATAGGTAATTTCTATTACTACCATTGGTGAAAGGCTACCTCTTCATTATGCCAACCAATCTGCAAAAAAAGAAAGAGCTAGCTGACTTGTCAAGCTGCCAGTGGGTGGTAGGCTAATTAATGACGGCCCTGTAGTACATAAAAGTTAATTAGTTTTATAAAAAAAAATGTGCATCATACCATGGACATACTTATCTAGATAATTATGAAGTTGAGAATATCGCTTCTGGAAAAATTGCATTATCTCACAAAAGAGCCTAAGGCTGCTGGTCCTTTGTTGACACTTCCAAAATCAAACCAAGTTTGGAGCAGATGCATCAAGGCAGTTTAATGCTACACTGGACGCCTAGAGTG
This sequence comes from Centroberyx affinis, assembly GCF_046629955.1. NCBI lineage: Eukaryota > Metazoa > Chordata > Actinopteri > Beryciformes > Berycidae > Centroberyx > Centroberyx affinis. Next base: position 174,876 of record NW_027280276.1, read on the forward strand.
CACGTTTAGCCACTGAAAACAATTGGTGGGTTTGAAAAGGCATCTGATGCTTCCAGTGCATTTCTGCCTTAAAGGTGAGTGGACTGCCCACTCACTTCAATTCCACTCACCACATATTTAGCCCCACGACAGCAGGGGCTCTGTGGATGGTATTGTCGGTCGGTGGCCCGCAGGGAGTTAGACGGTACACTCTCAACTGGGAGACTGCAGTTTGATTCCTGGCAGAGAGGCTTCCACAAAATTCACCGTCGCAGGGCTGTTAGACTCTTACAAAACTAGAAATAACAGCCTTGTGGTTGTATGCCTCCGCCAATCAACTTTGTTTTATCATTGTAAGGACAGTCTTTATTTATTGAACATATATAATTAATGTGATAATTAAGTCAACTTAAAGGATTTTGGTGTCTGCAAAAGTAAGTGACAGCACTTCCACTGTTTTTGTAGAATGACCCAAGATCGTTTTGTCAGCTACAGTGGTAAGCAAAACATTATGATGTCACAGTGAAGTTGACCTTTGAAATTTTGTCATAATTAGCGTATGAATTCTTGAGTTATGGCCAAAAACGTCTTTTGTGAGGTCACAGTGACCTTGAACTTTGACCTTTGACCACCAAATTCTAATCAGTTCATCCTTGAGTCCAAGTGGACGTTTGTGCCAGATGTAATGAAATTCTCTCCAGGCGTTCCTGAGATATCGCGTTCATGAGAATGGGACGGATGGATGGATGGACAACCCGAAAACATAATGCCTCCGGCCAGGCATAAAGACAGACAATGGCAATGATAGGCATGAAAGCTATGCCATCAAACGACAGCTAGAAGCTCTTGCAAATAAAAATCTAATAACAAAATAATTTAGACAAACCTGTGTGCAATATGTTTAAATTACGTCTGTATTTTCTCTTCCACTTCTCTCCAAAGAGCAACGAGTCATGTTGACAACTTGCAAACATTTATCAGAAATTATAATGTACATGGTAACGTTTAGCTCGTTGTAATGTTTACCTGGAAAAAGGGGAAAACAAGGACTAAAATGAAAAGAAACCATCTGTTGATGGTAATGATAGTAATGCTAGTGTTCCCACCCCCACAGTATGAGGCTTCACATAATGGCGGTAATGTGGTTATTGTTGCAACCCTGCGCTCTGTACTTGTGTTTTCTACAGCATAATTGTTACTGTGAGGTTTTAAGCCTCTATCCCCCCACCCCCCCTCCCCCCGAGGCAACATCAATTGAGCACAGTAACCTACATACAAACCAAGTGTGTGTGTGTGACTATAAGATAGAATGAAATAGTTGGGTATTGCTGGATGTTTTCAGTGCAGATACCAGTTATGATCCTTGAGACTGTCTTCAAGTAAAAAAAAAAAGTTCTCCCGCATTTTTCCATTTTACCTTTCTTGTTTCTTTGATATTAATTACAAAAGCTGATGTTATTGAGGTAACACTTTCTCTGACTACCTTACTTATAGTGCATTATAAAAGCACTCATAAGGAATAATAATGTACTCATAATGGTCCATTATGTCAGCACTCACTCAACACTTGAATTATACTGTAAGTGTAATGTTTATGACTAGCTGTTTATCAGAGGTTGTCCCATTGATTAATATTTTGTCTGATAACCCCTGATTAGTTAAGTTAGTATAGATGAGTTATATCTGTTTTATGAGAGCTGACATAATGCATCAGTAAGCATTATGTCATTAGGGATTGTGAGTGTATTATAATTCCTTATGAGCAGCTTTATAATGCACTATTGATATGGTAATCATTCAAAGTGTTATTGTTACTGATTTTTGATACTCAAGAAGAGAGAGCTTTTCAAATTTGTCACCATGTCAATCCAGATGGAAGATGATGTTTGTGGGTGCTCTCTTTTGCCTTATATGGTATGAACAGACTGCCCACAGTTGGTCAGAATAGAGTGATCTATCAACCAAGTTGCTCACAGTGTGAATGCATGATTAATGGTGCCATGCCCATGGTCGCTCTTTTTAATCAAATGCCTTAAAAGCCACATGCACAGGATGGCTGGTCTGATCTCAGCATCCCCACAAATATCGACCTACTATCAACCCTAAAATGACCACTTTACAGTAAAACCAGATATTCCTGACAGGCCTGCTGACTGCCATCAAAGTAATAATGTACACTTGAAATAATGGATTGAACAATTAACAAACCAACAAATGCTGCAAGCAGTGGAAGTGGATGACCAATATTCCCACAGTAATTATGACATAAGACAAGAGGCAGTTAATTTCTTCTGCCTTTGAATTTCTTCTTCCCATTCCTTGCGCATTAGATCATCAAATTTAGGTTTCTTTTTTGTCCATAATTACCTGAAAGTGTATCAGTGACTAATTGAAAGCATTAAAAATGGTGATGTTTGAGGTGATACAAGATGCTTATCAAATCTAAGAATGCCACGTCAGTACTTACTTGTAAACTTGGAGTGTTTCCCCCTTGGTTCGGTTTCTTTTCACACGGAGAAAAACCATGTGAGAACGTTCACTTCGCGTATTGGTCAGTGTCATGTGTCTGGGGCAGGAGCAAGAAAGTAAATACAGAAAGAAGGTCCTGTGTTCTGGACTAGTACACATTGCTATGCAACATGGAGCAACGGCAGAGTTGGCATTTGCTCATAACTGTTGGAACTATCTGGGCAATATACCAGGCAAAACTGTACCAGCAGAATGCCAAATGCATTTTGAGGAAACGTCTTGAAAATGCTATACTGGCTATACCTGCTGTACCTGCTATACCTGCTATACCTGTCTATACCTGCTATACCTGCTATACCTGTCTATACCTGCTATACCTGCTATACCTGTCTATACCTGCTATACCTGTCTATACCTACTATACCTGCTATACCTGGCTATACCTGCTATACCTGCTATACCTGTCTATACCTGCTATACCTGCTATACCTGCTATACCTGGCTACAGGAGCCATTTAGCTCAAACTTGCAGAGTAAATTGAGTACACCTGGTAGTTGGGTCGGATCGAGGTCGGATCACATTCCCACCACAAACAAACTGCGCCAGAGTTCGTTTGGGACCGGACCGAGACCACCTCCTCTAAAGGGTCTCGGTGTGGTTGTTTTGGTCCGCACCCGAGTGCGATTACTGTGTTCACACCTGCCCAAATGAATCGCACCAAGGGGGAAAATGAACCAGAGTCCGATTTAACCGGACTTAAAGCGCAGGTGTGAAAACGCCCTTAGAGAGAATAAACCTGTTAAGAACAGGAGAATAGAGAAGCATCGTTACAGTTTGAGATGGGCTGTGGGCTTGATGTTGTGTGATCAATTAAGATGCACAGCTGTTCATTTTCCTAGCTGTTTCAACCAGTTTGGATGGGATGCGTTCTCACAATCAATCTCAGCCCTTCTTATTCATTCTCGTTGGCCAAGTCACCATACGATGCATCCTTCAGCCCCGTTTCATTTGTCATTTTAGCACGCCCTCATTGACTTCCCCTCGGGGGGAGTCCCTGCTTCTATCTTAAGTGCCATTCCATTACTCTGATGACTCAGTGAACTTTCTGAGATTGGCCCTTCTAGCGCAGAGGAAGTGAGTAAACAACTATGTAGACTTCGGGTGCACATCTTGCCCAGAATGAATTGTAATCGTCATTTCCTCTGCATGAACCACCATGCCAGAACAGGCGACATATAAGTGTAAGTAAATGAACAATATTCAGAAAATTTAAACTTCATGAAATTAACTCATCTGTGATATTTCATTACTTGTCACCAGGTGTAATTTGTATTAAGATTATTATTATTATTAATTATTAGGTGTGTGGCAAGTGCATTTCATTTCATATACTTCATATACGGTACACCAAGTACCGAGGGGAACTTGAGGAGGGCATGTTATAATGACTAATTAAAAGGGGCTTTGGTTGGCAAGTTAGATATTAATGTCAAATGCATCAGGACACAAGGACGCACAAGAACATAGTGAGAAAGACCCACTGTCACCTTGACCTTGGCTTGGCAAAAAAGTGTGGAATGTTCTATTTAGTTTTTCAAAGCTTGACATGAATTCGCCATGTACGAATTTGTAATGTGGCATACCGCTGGTGTAATAAAATACACAAGGACTCGGGTGTGGTGAGAGCAAAAAGCCTTGCAGGGGTGCATATTAAGGAAATACATTGATGATGGGATGCAGCTGCGCTCCAGCAGGTGTATTTATACCACAGGTATGTGTAATTATGCCTCATTTATGAAACTGTGCATAGATTCGACACTAAAAGGTTACATACATGCGCATAAGGGGAAGTGTTTCCCTTTATAGATTGCAAACAACTTGTTATTATGCGCTTGTGAAAGAGCCTCATGTCCCACCCTGTTAACTCCCACAATTTTCCATAAATGGTTAATGGAACACCCTTCATGAATATTGATATGCATATAAATGTGCTTGTCATTCCATTCTCTGTGTGAGAAAATGGCAAAAGTCAGAGTTCAAGACTAACAAGCACAGATCCTGTACAGACCCATGGCGCATGTTAAATTCTATGCACTGAAGCACTGCGACATGGTTAAATTACCTAATTCCACTAACGTTACTTAAATACCACAAGGTAACATTAAAGGCACCTTACTGTTAAAGTTTGCATGGCAGCGAAGACGAGTTACTGTCTGCAAATCCCCGTTACTAACTGTGGAATGTTCACTTTTGTTTTCACACCGGGAGACTCTGCGGATTGAGTTCAATGCTGCTGGTCTGCTGTCTGTACATCTCCAAATTACAAACATGACATGATGTGCACATCAGGTGCATTAGAGATCAATTTAGATCCATTTCTATACACTGACCAAGTTTTGATTTTGTGCCTCTCTATGGAAAACACTGCATCTCACAGTCAAAAACACCCTCTAGAGGCCATCTGACGAAGCGCATCATCTCACTAAGCATTACCTGACTGACTGACTGACTGCCTGACTGCCTGACCTGGATTTGCCTCGTGATGCCCTCGTGTTGATCATATAAATCTGGGGGATCATAGGACCCTGGGAACATAGGATCCTGGGAACATAGGACCCTGGGAACATAGATACCCTCCCAAAATGAACAGCTGTGCGTCTTAACTGATCACATGCACAACGTCAAGTACACAGTTCATCTCAAACGGCAAGGAAGGGTCTCTGTGCTTACTTTCATGAGAAGATTGTTCTCTCCAAGACAACTTGGGAAGAACTTTCTCCAGGTCACAAGTATCAACTTGGCATTCTTTGATTTGATAATCACCTTAGGGTTCTAGCAACTGTGGTGTTTGCGCCTCTAATAAGAGGAAATGCTAGGAACACAATAGGTTACTACCACTGACTCCGTGGTAACCTAATAACATTGGTTGTTTTCTAGTGGAAGGGTGTTCCATCACTCAATCAGACCATCACTGAAGCTGATTGGTCCATTGCAGACTGTTGCCCAAGCTGGTTAATTTCACTTCTCATCTTCATCACTTCAAGACGGCTGTTTGAATATTTTGTTGCTATGGCACCAGCACTGACTCCACTCTTGTAGTATGTGTGTCTGTTTGTGTGCCCGCATGCAACTAACTCAATGCATGTCTTCGCTTTTATTGTGACTATGCATCTCCTTTGTCTCTCTCTGTCTCTAAAACGTAAGAGCTACCAGTAATATAGGATGTCCATATATGCTATGTGCAAAACTTTGTGGAGATTAGATCAACTTTGCAAGACAAGTAGTGAAAAAAAAGTGAAAAAGGTTTTGCAACAAGTGCGCTAGCGCTTTCTACGTGCTCGGGTGGATAGGAGGGGTGGGGGTTATGCTTGATTGGGGTGTGTGAAACTATGTTGACTTTAAAAACTCCTCCTGTTAACAACATGCTGTGGTAGCACAGTGTTGTAACTAAGAGAACTGCTGAACTAAATATTTAATTCATGAGTTGACTTATCACTACAGTTAGAAACTCACTGAATGTTCTGCGTACCAATTTAGAGCTGGTTCATGCTTTTGTACTACCTGCTGAACAAGGGAATATTTCCCTTATGCAGGACTCTGCCACATATTGAACAAATACCGTAATTCCCCTAAGCATTGCGCTATACAAAAAGTATGCAAACCAATCAATGAACAAAGGAACACACAGAGCCAGTTCCTCCACCACAAATTGGATTATGTGACAACAGCACACATTGGACACCCTATTTTCACCTGTTCGTCACATGAACGGTGAAGTTTAGGCAAGTAAAAAAACCTTGGTTAAGTTTAGGCAACTAAAACAATTTGGTTAAGGTTAGATTTGGGAAAAGCTATCCCATGGCCACCCTGATCTATACAGGGCAGGAGTCAAGAGCCATCAGGCGCTCCATCATCGTTACTTGTGTCCCATTGGTAGTCTGTGACAGTGTGTGTGTACGCCTGCATCTAGTATGACTGCTTTTATATCTAAAAGCCACGCTGGCTACGGTAGCAGTCCTGAACTCTAATACAGAGTAACTGGAGTTCTGGTCCGTGCGAGTGTGTGTCGTGAGCTGGCATCTAGCTACCATTGTTAGAGTAGCTTTGTTGTAGTAGAAAAGCTGATACCTAGCTAGCTAGCTAAGCTAACCGGCACCTACATGTCCAACAGACAACAGGCCGACTCCGCGTCGCTCTTCATCCCCATGCTCTCCTTCAATACTCATCAAGAGGTGAAAGCCAACCCCAGATTCACTCTTGTTTTGGAACAAGCCTTGTCTGCTTGCCGTTTTGCCTTGATGAACTTCCGTTTTTTACCATTCTGGCAACAGGGACTGCCCGTTGTTCCGACGGCCCATTATTCTGAAACCGCAATAGTCTGAAAAATGTCCACCCATTGGACCGAAAGCTCATTTGTCCGACAGCCCGTTATCGTGGAGGTGGTTGGGTTGAGGCATGGGGTCACTGAGGTTAGGGTTAGAGCAAGCTTACGGTCAAGGCTGTCAGAAGCCACGGTTGTGGATGGAGCCAGGCATGGAGTTTTCGGACTATTGGGGTTTCGGGCTGTTGGAACAATGGCATGGCACCCTGACAACTGCATTCAGGAGGCGGGTGCTTTGCATCTTGTTGAGCTGCATTTTAACATCATGCTCATTTCACAAAATTTCAAGAGATTAGGCTGACCAGGGACTCAGGAAACTGGTGCAAAAACACCACAGCAATGACTATTTAGCACCAAAGTGTCTGCCAAACCACTCCGGGTGAGCATTCTGTCTTGGTGAGTCAAGCTGGACTCACCAATGATGGCTAAACCTCTTCACCGCCACCACCTCCACCCCCACCACACACTAAGAAGAAGACATTTAGTAACGTTACCTTACAGGATTTCTGGATATTGAAGCCCTTTATTTATTTAAACAGGTATCTCTCGCTGCCACTTGGGGCTGCCAAAGTGCAAAGTTGCCTTGTGCAGCTTTAAAGTGGTAATCCTGGAGATCCTCATTTAAAAAAAATTGTCTCCATCTTGGGTGCTAAGCGTTCATTGCGGTGGTGTTTTGCACTGCACTTCCCAGAGATCACTTGTCAATCAAACGTTGTCACCAATGCTGTGATGTCTTTTTCCTTAGAATTTCTGTTTATGTTTGAGTTTCTTTAGGTGGCGCTCTATTGTTTGTCTGTTCAGTCGTGGTGGCTATCACTGCTCTTGCTAACTACCCAGTTCTTCTATTTATTCCAAACAAACTGGAAATGTAAAATGCATCACTTCCTGTGTGCCAGAATGTTTTTCCCAGGAAAAACAGAAAAACTCTCTGCTACAAAAAAAAGCAAAAACTTATAAATGTAAAATGTCCATTTTATTTCTTTATTTTATTTAATTTTCTTTATCAGGTTTCTGTTTTAATTTCAATTGCTGTAATTTACCTCAAAACCTTTGGTGTCAATCTTTGATCCAGACCTTTCTTTTTCTGATCCCCAAAAAAAAAAAAAAGTTCTTCTTTCCTTCAGAATTGACTACTGCAATGCATTACTCTCCAACTGCCCAAACTCCACATTCATCCACATCCTACTTATTTAAAACTCAAGAGCAGTTCCAGAACCAGAAATCATTTACAATGTAATTTCCTTTGTTTACTAATTAATACAAAATTATATAATATATATTCTTAAGTCATTAACCTGTTGATACATGTTTACATCAGAACAGGACAAAAACAGGCAGAAATAGGCCTAATTTTGATCTGAATAAAGAATAAAATACCATTTCTTAACAAATTTCAAATCAGATTGATGGCTTCTACAGGAACATAGTGTATGTAGGAGTTTCACAATCTGATAGCTCATGGTAGGTCTCCCTCGCACTGATAAAACATTATGCCTAATAAGCAAATTACCTAAGGGAAAAATGAATGGGAAATTTACTTGTGGAACCCGATGTTTCTCTATTGGTCCCACAGTCGTGCTGAGTCTTTGCCAACATGAACTGAATAGAAACGCAAAGTAAAAAATGTTTGAAATGGGTTTTTTTTATTCCTCTGTTCTATCTATTCTAATCACAGACCTGATGTTGTATGCTGAGAAGTTAATCCATTTGCAATTAGTTATATGTTGTAGCTATATGTTTGCTTCACAAAACTAGAGATAATCGCATGGGAATAGTAGCCAGGTTGCTAGCCATATTAGCTTACAGTTGTCACATGTATTTGTGTTGATGGAATAATCAACAGGCTTTTCCTTCAGTCCTTTAAAGTTTTCATTTTGGAGATAATCTCCTCTTCTCTGTCGTCTTCTCCTCTCCTCCCACCCTCTAATGGCCTAGATTTTGGGGATACTGCAGCTGCCATGTTTCGTTAAGAGTGTGAGTGTGTGTGTGTGTGTGTGTGTCTGTGTGTGTCTGTGTGTGTGTGTGTCAGCCCCAGATGTTGTTACTGGCACGTTCCCTGTGAGCTGGCACCAAACTGGGCACAGAGGGATGGGAAGACGGAGAGAGCGAGGGATGGAGAGGGATGATGGTTAGACAGAGAGGCAGATGTGGATTTAAGCCAAGAGTTCAAAGCTAGAGAGGAGAGAGGAGGACAATTAGTCTGATAGGATTAGAGCTCGTTGTGCTTACGGTGCTGATATTTTATTCATTCCTTCAATATTTCACCATTCCTTCCTTTACCCATCATTAAGTTACACAGTCCTTTTTAATGCACCTTACCCATATGCATATTCTGTCTGGATTATTGATTGTAATTGTGTTTCTATGCTGTAAATCAAATTGCATCATTGAGGACATTAAAATTCTAATCTAGATTTGGTGACAAATTAGATGGTGCCAAATAATTTTCACTGTATAATAGACAGACGGAGACAAATAGGCACTGATGGAGACAGAATGCTGAGGTTTCTCCAGACACAGATATATAATACCCAGCGTAACTATGATGAAATGTAGATAACAAGTGCAGTTTTAATTGAAGTGCAGTCTGCCCACACTAAAAGTCTTTCATGTGAGTGCTGAGGGAATTCAGTGGAGAAAATAATGGAACTAAAATGATTTCCATTAGAACTCGCCCTGGTAGTATTGTTAGCACTGATGTTAACCACAGAGCAACACATTAATAGCATTAACAGCAATTAGAAACACACACACTTACTGTCTATCCTGCCATAATGGCACTAGAGGATGCAGGGATAAACAGAACAGAACATTGTTGGATAATGGATCTATGATTTATCATCATACGATTCAGTCTGGTAATCCTCCAAACATATGAATCCAGTGATTATCATTTTTAATGTTCAGGCACAAAACGTTTTTAATCGAATGCTAAACGACATAAATCATCAGTTCTTATTTGTCATTAAGAAAGCACTGGGAACTTTTTGTAATTGATTTCTATCTTCCATCAGAGTTTTATAGTTCCATAGCTACCTGCACACAGCATCCACACTGTGGATTTCCTGCTTTGCTGCTTAAAGGAATAGTTCACCCAAAAATGGAAATTCTGTCATCATCTACTCACCCTCATGCCAAATGAAACACAGGTGAAATTTGTTAGTCCATATAACACACAGGGAGGTTGCCAGCACAACTTGATAGCAGCCTTCTCCAAAACAACTGAAGTCAATGGAGACCTGTTCTTTAGCGCTCCAAAAAAAACAAAAGTAAAACAATCATACTGTGAATAGAAAGACCTATACACCATTATTTGTTGCAAATCAATCAGCTGTTAAGATTTGCACTAAATGATGGTGTAAATATACTGTAGGTCTTTTTGGCACTCTGAAGAACTGGTCCCCACTAACTTCAGTTGTTTTGGAGAAGGCTGCTATGGAGTTGTGCTGGCAACCTCCCTGTGTGTTATATGGACAAACTTCACCTGTGTTTCAACTGGCATGAGGGTGAGTAGATGATGACAGAATTTTCATTTTTGGGTGAACTATTCCTCTAAAAGTAGCGATGGGACGATTCACTTGCTCGTTCAAAAGAACAAATGATCTGTGAATGAGTCAAATTGGTTCACCAATGGAAATGAATTGAAATTTCAAATCGGTTCAGTTTTGGAATGAGTGAGCTGCTGAACACAAAACGAGTGTTCAGGACAAAGACAGTTGTTATCTGCCTCCTAGAGATGTAGCAATGTACCGGTATTGAGGAAAACAATCTTCTCTTCTCACAGGATTTCTTTCTTGGCATGATTTGCCGGAAAAAAAACGTCTGTTCCAACTTTTCTGATCAGTAGCGTTCAATATCAGTGTTTATACCACCATATAATCCATGGAAATACAGAAGCACCATGAATGCTTTCAGTTCATCCAGACATATCCCACATTTCATTTCCAGGAACGCCGTGGATTTTTGCTAGCACTCACTTGATCAGTGGGAAAGCATGAGTTGAATAGCATGGAGGAGGAGAGGGAGAGACTTTCACACCTGGATGCCAATACCCTGTAGCCTTATACCAGTCCATGTGAAACATTAAGGAATCTCCTGCAATGATGCATTCAGTTGGTCTTCCAAAAGGCAAGTATAATACTAATTCATGTGTTACTGAGTGTAGTAAGCCATTATACTTGCCTCTGTGGAAGACCAACTGGATGCATCATTGCCGGAGGTCCCTTAAGTAATGTTTCACATGGACTTGTATAAACCATTGGTAAGGCATGAAGAGCTGTCACTTTACAATTGTAATTAGTGGTGGAAGAAGTACTCTAATCCTTTACTTAAGTAAAAGTACCAATACAGCAATGTAAAAATCCTCCTTAAGTAAAAGTACATAAGTATTAGCAGCAAAATGTAGTTAAAAAGTATTAAAGTAAAAGTAGTGGTTTGGTCCCTCTGACTGATATTTTATTATATATGACATCATTCGATTATTAATACTGAAGCATCAGTGTGTAAGCAGCATGTTACTGTTGTAGCTGCTGGAGGTGGAGCTAGTTTGAACTACTTTATATACAGTTAGCTAGTTTAGTCCAGTGGTTCCCAACCTAGGGGTCGGGCCCCTCCAAAGGGTCACCAGATAAATCTGAGGGATCGTGAGATGATTAATGGGAGAGGAAAGAAGAAAAAACAAAGTTCTGATAAACAAATCTGTTTTCAGTTTTTGGACTTTTTCTCTAATCTTTGATTTTTGCTGAAATATTGGATCATTTGAACATTTATTGAAATGAAACCATGTGAGGTTTAGAGGGAAAAATCACTATTTGGTGGAGCTGTTAACAGCTCATAGGCATCTGAAATGTGACCCGACTACACAATGCTTTTTGTAAGACGTCAAAAGCCAAAAAGGTTGGAAACCACTGGTTTCATCTTTAACAATGTGTTGTATTTTAAAAGCTTGTTATATTATCCATTGTGTCAAATCTCCATCTGAAAAATAACCAAAGCTGTCAAATAAATGTAAAGGAGTAGAAAGTACAATATTTCCCTCTGAAATGTAGTGGAGTAGAAGTTTAAAGTAGCATCAAATGGAAATACTCAAGTAAAGTACAAGTATCTCAAAATTGTACTTAAGTACAGTACTTGAGTAAATGTACTTAGTTACTTTCCACCACTGATTGTAATGCAAAATAGGTTAATTAATTCAAACATTGAATTAATGTTTCCTAATCAGCAAGAAACCATTACTGAAGGGTTAGGGTTAGTGGCAATGACGTATATGAGTTCCACTGGGCAATACCATTAACATACAATGTTTCTGTCAAGGCAGGAGCTGGATTTTGGCACCAGCTGTGTGTTCTGTTCGAGTGTCCCAGTGGCTGCATATGTACTCAGGAAAGATTGCACACATTTTTATAGTGTTAATATTTGTTTTTCTGTGTTATTTCAATGGCACCTCATCAGTGATTGTTCCCAACATAAAAAAATAGTCAAATCTAGTTTGCTAGCTATAACTGATGTCAAAATACACTGATAAAATGTCAGCTATAATCCATTGGCACATACCTGTGCACTTTGCCCTGCCCCTTCATTAACAAGTTGCACGGATGACAAGGGCAGAGAGAAACTGCTTGAAGTTGATGCCTCGGCTTGCAGAGGCGCTTCATTCAGCTCTGTGTCCTGCGGTTTGAGGGGGTATAATGATGTAGTGAATGCGAGTAAGATTCATTTTAATGGGTGTTAACTGGGCAAGATGAATCACTGTTGACTACAGAGCTACAGTGCTAATAGGCATACAGTGATCCAGTGTTTTGAATTGGTCTCATTCTAGCATATTTACCAAAGGTTGCGGTGGCACTAATGCAAGTGCGTGCGTGAAAAGGAACAAATCTAATTTACATTGGCACACAAGGGTTTTGTGTGTGTAAACTGTGATGGATAGTGGGGCACAAACGTGTTGCACTTTTGACCTAATTAATATGTATTTTTAGGCGTGTCAGTGCAAGGGAAGAGGAGATTATTCAAAGTATCATAATGACTCCTTCCATCTCATTTACTAAAGCAAAACTGCTGATTTCACCCTGGATTGTGCACGGTATTTAAAGTCTACTGAAAGTATCTCTTATTTTTTTTGCGCAAACATGGCTGCTGCCTTGTTCATAGGGAGGGACAGGCAGAGAGGTCGAACGAGACCCCAGTGGTTCTCAATCCTGGTCCTCAGGAGCCAGAGGCCTGCTGGTTTCCTACTCTACCTGGTTGTTAATTTCATTTAGCTGCTGTAATCAGGGCCTGAATGAGACCCGGGACACCAGGTGAATGCGTTGTACTAGGTAATATACAAAACCAGGAGGACCATGATTGAGAACCGCTGAATTGCCCTATTTGGGATGTCAGAGGATGAGATGGTACTGTATAGGTTTGACAACTCATGCAATTCAATCCAAGGCATGACTTGGAATCAGACCAGGAGGAGTCATGCCATCCCTGCATTGCCCAAACTTTTGGCGACTCTTCATCTCTTGGCCTTGGTCTTTTCAGTGGCCGGTGGTACAGATACAGAGATGTCACAATTATCAGTTACACTGTCTGTGGTACTAAAGGCAATGCTGCGGCAACAGGGACATTATATCAGTTTCCCACAAGCAACAGACTAAATCAACATGACCAAAGTTGATTTCTTTTCCATAGCAGGTTTTCCGAATGTCAACACATGGGCCCATAATACCACCATCTGAATATCACCACATTTACTGAAACAGACAACACACCTAGTCCGTGAACATCCAGGTTGTCTGGAATGTCCAATGTCTCATCACAAACATAATGGCCAAATTCCCCAGTTCAACCCGCGATTCATTCATCCTAACTAACAGCAGACTGCATGAGGTGATGTCAAACACAGCCCAAGGGAGTGGGTGGTTGTTAAGTAAGATGTGTAAACCCTACATTAATTTTACTAGCTACCCTCAACCTAGATATGTTTTAGTTTGAACGCTGCACCATTCCAAGCTTCTACTGTTTCCAGGCCTAGTCCGGAAGTTTCACAACTTATTAGGTGATGGGTTTTAGTATAGAAAGTATAGAAAGACCAGAGCCTTGATACTCTCTTCTGAAAGAGATTGCCTCCTGGCAGATAGCACCAGTTTATAGATACTGTTGGAACTTTCAGCATTCATGTATCTCATGGCCAGGAGTGACAAATGGGGCAGTGGCTCTTTCATACTATCCCAAAAGAAATTAGTGTCAACAACTCCCGACACTGAGGCATTGAGCAGGGGCAAACTTTAGAAACTACAGATGGATCTCCTCCATGAACCCAGGGATGTGTAAAGGATGTGTGAGAATGCTCCTCTCTCCTCACTGAATGATGGATTCAAGACCCTGCATTCCTTTCTTTCTTTCTTTATTAGGATCCCCATTAGCACCAGCATAAGCATTGGCTATTCTTCCTGGGCTCCACCACACATACAGTCATACACACTTATACACACTATAACCACATAAACACAACAAACAAAACAGCTCATCTCATTGAATTAACAATCAAGTACATACGGAAGAGAAACAATATTGTCATCCTTTCAACAGACATTAAGCCAAACACAAAAATTATAAATTAATCACAATTCCTCAAGAATTAATAGCAAACTTGTAAATCCTTGTCTGAATGACCTTCTTAAATTATATATTTATATCCTGCGCTTTCACACATGTAATTCCAAGAAAATAGAGTATTAAAATACATTTCTCATTCTCTGCCAAGGGGATTTCAACTTTCACCCAGGTATACATTTTATTTCCTACACCATTTTTTCCTAGTTTACTGTTTACTCACACACAATTCAATTATGGTTCCTGAAGTATTTGGAGATATTGTTTTAACAAAATTTTCAACCGATCTTTAGTATTCTCTTGAACAATATGCACTGGCAATGAATTCCACCTGACCATGGCTCGTGTCACCATTACATTTCTAACTAAGTTTAACAAAGCGTAGGAGGATCTCTGATTGACAGACTGTCATGCATGTCTATTACATTAGTTCTGTAAGAGCACTGTAAAGCACAACATGCCGCTTTATTTTGAGCTACTTGTAATTTTTTTTATCTCTTTCATTAAAGCACTGGACCAAATCACGACAAATTAAGAAAAGTAATCAAGCTGTGACAGAGCTAAAGCATTTAGAACTTGTCTAATGACATCTGGTGGCATAACTTTAAAAACTCTTCTTACAACTGACACACCCCTTCCCATTTTGCTCACAATGTTATCAATTTGTTTAGACCATGATAATTTATGATCCAAGGTTATACCCAGGAGGAAACCCTTTGCTGGCTGGGCACCATCCATGGACTTGGGAGAGCTTCTCCTAAGCCAGTTGTTACGCCTGCTCAAAAACGGCTAGAGTCTCTTTTCTGACCGTATGAAAGCTCAAACTGAGGGAGTCTCCGTTGGCAGCAAACGTGATCTATCGGTCACCCAGGATGTCAGCCACCATCCTTCATTGTAAATGAATGTTGCTCTCAAAAAATCGATTGATCCTGGGAGGTTGGGGCTGTTGTACTTCCATATTGTACCTCGCTGCACAGGGGTTTGGACACATGCAGTGACCTAGCCTCAACGGAGACTAAGATTGATAGTACAATTTTAGTAATCTTAGTAATCCTAATCTTTAGTCATGTCCGAGCCTTTCATTTCTCTCAAAAACAACTTAAAATGTCCGCTGGTGTTCTTCGGCTTCTTCAATGGGTGTAATTCCGGGTTTCAACAGCTGCACAGCGCCATCTACAGACACCTGACACAGAAGCCAAAGAGCTCATCCATTGCTATGTGACCAATGCCCTACACCCCGAACCGATAGATGGCGCTGTGCAGCTGCTGAAACACGGAATTACACCCGGAACTTTAAGTTGTTTTTGAGAGAAATGAAAGGCTCGGACATGACTAAAACCCCTCTGTATTGAAAACTACGGAATACTTAAGAACACAACCAGTGCGGTGTGACGGACAACAACCGTGGCTTTAAGGGAAGTACTGTATATGTTTAATTGTTACATGTATGGAGAAGTAGGGTCGCTATAAAGGGAGCTCCCAGTGTTTTTAGCCCCCCCGCGACTGAGACTAAGATTGATAGTACAATCTTAGTCTCTGTTGAGGCTAGGAGCTCAGATGCCTCCTCTTC
Source organism: Centroberyx affinis (assembly GCF_046629955.1). Taxonomy (NCBI): domain Eukaryota; kingdom Metazoa; phylum Chordata; class Actinopteri; order Beryciformes; family Berycidae; genus Centroberyx; species Centroberyx affinis. The sequence goes on from NW_027280276.1 coordinate 190,875, forward strand.
CTGGAGCCCGCCTGGAAAACTCGGGAGAAGGACCTCATGAACGTGCTGACCTCCCCAAGAGGCTTCCATAAAGCTTCAAGTATTATATACACCAGGCAGTTTAACATGGATAGCGTTTGGATATAGGTTCTTGAGGGCTGCTGCTGTGTATGCCTTAAGTATTGCAGCATTGTCAGTGTTGAAAGAGATGACATTTTTCTGTTTGACATTGAACTCATGCATTGACTGCTGCAGCAGCAACACCCGGAGTTGTTACATTTCCGTGGGAACCGCCGTATCTCCTACAACAATAAAGTTTTCTTAATTGCATGGATGGCTGTTATGTGATATCATTTTAAAACTAGGCTATTTATATGTCCGGTAGATTCAAGATGTTTCTGTTTGCTGTTGAGTTGTGTAGTATTTATTAAGCTAGCTTTGATTTATTGTGGTTATCCCTCACCTCAAGTGGACGCAATTGACTGTATGCCACAGTTTCCCACTGATAGCCCGACTTCCACACGCACCTTACACCCTTAAGTGATTGAGGCTTGTTGTGGTCACAGATGGTTACCACGGTTACCGTGGCATTTCCACAGAACAAATACCGGGTTAGGTCTGCCTTTTCTCCTGGCTTGTGAGAAGGGTCAGAAGGGTCAGAGGTTATTTTCCTTCCTTTCAAATATTTTTTATTCAGCCAAAGAATCTTATACATACAGTATATTATTGTGTCAATGCTCATTTTCATTTATATAAAAAAATATATAAAATTATATTTACGTATCTTCACAGATACAACACATATGATACAAGAAATATAGGATTGTTTCTTGAGATTTGGAACAATATCAAAAACAAACCAAAAACAAAAAGGGAAATTCAAAGTAAAGAAATAGGTGACCTTTATCTTCCCTGTAGCCTTCCCTATCTTCCCAAGCCTTTCCTGAGAAACAGGTAATTTTAACCGCCCTTTTCCCCGGTGGGACATCTTTACACAGAAATCAACCCCGATCCACAGATCCACCAAAAACCTGGTATAAATGCTCCATGTAAAGACGGCTAGAGGAGCAGATAGAAATAGAGACAGACCAATGGAGAGAAAGGCAGGAACTCACTAATTAAATATCACTATAATATTAAAATAATATATCCTTATAATATGTAACTATAAGTCTCATATAGTTTGTCTGTTGTTTGTCTGAGGCACTCAATAGTGAGTTTCTCCTATTCTATTACTATAGGTTTTACTGTGGTGTTATTTTGACCTATCGTTAACCATTATATTTTTAATTTCTGCTGTGATATTTGCATAGGCTAATTAATTTAGAACATGTTTTTCTTAAGGCTCTTTAGCTCTAGCAGCTCTTGTTATGTACAGGACGAGATATAGAGCAGATATAAAGACGTGACAGACACAGTTCAGTGAATTTGATACTAATTTCTGTTAATGCCATAAATAGATTGTTATGATTTACATCAATAGAAGAACATTTCAAAATGTATGCAAGGAAATTGTTTTATCATTATATAAATCCTTGGTGAGATCTCATCTTGAATTTGCAAGTAAATTAAAATATATAGACAAAATTGAGAAGGTTTAGAGAAGAGCTACTAAACTAATTCCAGGTCTGAAAGAGATGTGATATGAAGAGAGGTTAAGAAAATTACAACTACCAACTCTAGTATACAGGAGACATAGAGGAGACATGATTGAGGTCTATAAGCTTGTTTACAGAAAATATGATATCACAGCCGAGCCTGTCATCCACTTTTGGAATAATAGGTATGAGTTAAGAGGGAACTCTTTAAAATTATTTCCACTAAGGTGTTTCTCTGAAAAGAGAAAAAACTTCTTCACACTTGGTGCTGTAAGAGCATGGAACGAGCTTCCAGAGGATGCAGTGCAGGCTCCTTCAGTTAATTCTTTTAAAAATAGATTGGATACATTCTGGTCAACAAAGGATATTTTGTACAATTATAAATCTGATTTGTGATTATTTGTGATTATCTGTGAAATTATTGTGATTTAAAAAAACAACAACTATATTGTGGTACTTTTTTGTTGTATGGTTGTTTGTTTTGAGTTGTAGAGTCTGGTGTGGAGGATTTATATCCTTATTTTCAATAAATTTCAATAAATAAATCAATGCTAGCAATACAAACAAGGCTACTTCCACTGGAGTAATATGAGATCATTTTACTTCCATTATTAACCACTGCTTTCCCTTGGCACTCACATCAAAGACATGTCTGTGTAAAAGAGACTTACAAATTTGTGACGGGGTGTGTGTGTGTGTGTGTGTGTGTGTGTGTGTGTGTGTGTGTGTGTGTGTGTAAGTGCGGCAGCTGGTATCAATTCACCCCCTAATGGTTTCACCTGCAAATCATTAATAGCAGGTAATTGCTGGTCTTGCAAAGATGGCAGCCGACTTGCATCTCTCTCTCTCTCTCTCTCTCTCTCTCTCTCTCTCTCTCTCTCTGTGTGTGTGTGTGTGTGTGTGTGTGTGTGTGTGTGTGTGTGTGTGTGTGTGTGTGTGTGTGTGTGTATGTGTGTGTATTTCGGCCAAGGCTACCATGTACATGCTTGGCCGTCCAAAACATGTCAAGTTAACAAGTCAGTTAGTAAGCAATTCATCAATATGAATTTTTATTATCAATACACCTGCCCATCATCTGCATAATGAAAACTTGAACTCTTTTCTCATTCTGTAAATTCATGGGATTGCCAAATGCCTGGTCTATCTATCTATCTATCTATCTATCTATCGATAGATAGCCATTTTTCTTTCCACCATTACCAGCCAATGGGCTTTCCTCCGCATCTGCTGAACTGGCCATGACAGGATTGAAAAAGATCTATCTACACGTTTGATGATGGCCTTTTTCTGGCCTATTTCACCTGAACTAGCAGTTTCACTAGTTCAAACAGGTTCTGCCTTGATTATCATTCTCTCTCTGTTGCTATCTCACTCTCACTCTCGCTTGCTGTCTCGTTTTCCCTCTGTGGATTAATCAGCCGGTTCTTCTCGCTTCAAAACTCTTTTCATGTTATCTGCCTGTCTCTCGCTCTCTCTCTAGCCCGGTTCAGTCTAACAGCTCATCACTCAGGCTGGCTCTATAGTACTGCGCTGTAGCCTGTAGACTGCTTTAGCCAGCGATGTCTGAATGTGCAGTATCTATGGAAATTCGGGATCATGGCTTATTCAGTGTGAAACCTTCAAGATTATGCATTCTGAAATGGTCTAAACAGTGTTTTGTTGATTTTAGTAGGAAAGAAATCCCATATTTCAAAATATTACACTCTTAAAAAAGGCAAACAACATGTGCTTCAAAGTAAATCACCTATACACCAAAGGCAAACAGCATGTGTTGCTATTAGGGCTCGACCGATATGGGTTCTTAAAGGATGATACCAATTCCAATGTATTTGGTATAGAATTACATTTTTGTCAGGGTGGAAAAGCCTCTGAAGCAGCATTTAGACCATCATGGGACGTTAAAACTAATGAACTAATGAAATGATTTTAGGGTTAGCAGCTCTTTAAAGGAATAGTTCACCCAAAAATTAAATGAAAAAAAAAAAGAAAATTCTGTCATCATCTACTCACTCTCATGCCAAATGAAACACAGGTGAAATTTGTTAGTCCATATAACACACAGGGAGGTTGCCAGCACAACTTGGTAGCAGCCTTCTCCAAAACAACTGAAGTCAATGGGGACCTGTTCTTTAGAGTTCCAAAACAAAAACAGCCAAACAATCACACTGTGAATAGAAAGACCTATACACCATTATTTGTTGCAAATCAATCAGCTGTAGTTCAGATTTGCACTAAATGATGGTGTAAATATACTGTAGGTCTTTTTGGAACTCTGAAGAACTGGTCCCCACTGACTTCAGTTGTTTTGGAGAAGGCTGCTATGGAGTTGTGCTGGCAACCTCCCTGTGTGTTATATGGACAAACTTCACCTGTGTTTCAACTGGCATGAGGGAGAGTAGATGATGACAGAATTTTCATTTTTGGGTGAACTATCCCTTTAAGGCAGGGTGGCCCAAACTCTGGGAAAGATCAGTGAAATCAGCTGCTGTAGTGTTTAGTTAGAATGAAACCCTGCAGACCCTCTGCCCTCCATGGACCACGGTTGCCCATCAACAAAGTATGTTATAGTAGGCTGAGCTCCTGGTTAAGGGACTAAATTTCCTCAGTTTGGGGCCAAACACAACCCCAGCACTAGTATGTTTTAATGAGCCCAGGTTCCTCGATTAATCTAGGTTTTGTCGTCTCTCATCCTGAGTCCCAGGCTCATTAAACCAGCAGTCTTGGCGATTTAATAAAAAGAAATGATAGATTGCATGTTCCAAGTGGATGCTTATGATTGCTACAGGTCAGGCTCCTGAGGGGCTGCATTTTCTCAGCAACAGAAAATCTGATTTTTATTTAACTGAGTTGCACTGATCTTATCATCTCATTAACATCTGAAGAGGACAAAATGAGATTCTATGTGGTTTCTGGTTTGTGCCACGAAGCTTTAAAATCTTTCCTGACTCAATCATATTTTTACCAGTACTTACTGATGGGTAATGCTTATCGCTGAGTTTGTCTACTGAGGCCATTCTTGTCTGCAACTTGCCTGTGATTGATTATGTCATTGGTATCTTTTTTTATAAGGCCATTTGGGGAAAGCTTCCATCTTATTTATGTATTTATATCAAGGAAAATGTTAGCAACCAGTATAGTCTTAGGGCCCATGACTCTTTTCTTTTGACTGTTTAAAACCAGGACTGTTCCATGCCCCCACTGTATGGAGTAGTAATAGCTTACAGAAAGACTTGAAACGTAAGGAACTGATTACACTCTCTGAGTTCAAAACTGTAGTAAAGTGTATGGAAGATGATTCTATTGGAAATTGTAAGTTTTTTTTTACCATTGTGTGACTCCTGGATTCACTGTTCCCTCTGCCCCTCTCTTGTCTCCGCTCCCTCTCAAATTGCTATTGCATATTTTATATGGCTGTTGTTGTGTTCTTTTAAGTTGTGTTATTTGTGTATGCTCTTTTAGTCTGTCTTGTGTGAAACTAAATGGTGTCTTGTTGCTGCTGTCTTCTTGGCCAGGCCATCCTTGGAAAAGAGATCTTTGATCTCAATGTTTTTTTGTTTTTTTTACCTGGTTAAATAAAGGTTACTGTAAGAGTTTCTAACTTTGTATTTTGTGGTTTTGCTGTTGTGTAGATTAAGCTTTGGGCTGCATGTCCAAGAACTACTTCGGAACTTCTTTTTGCAAAAAAGTAACCATGCCTCAAATATGTCCTCAGTAGTTTCAGTGCGATATACGGTGGCCCTGAGGGTCAAAACACAACATTTCACAAAACACGACGACATTTCACAAAACACAACAACATTTCACAAAACACCACGACATTTCACAAAACACAACATTTCACAAAACAGAAATGTTGTGTTTTGACCCTCAGGGCCACCGTAGATACATCAACAGCAGTTATAATAGGGTGTATGGTGGATACAGAGTCTGTCTTTATCCAACAATCAACTGCTGTGTATTAAGCCATTGTGTGTATGTGTATGTGGATTTGTGAGTGTGTGGCTGCCTTTTTCTGAGATGTGTTCTCATTAACAATGGGAAATCAAAGGTAGGAACTTGTCGCCTTTGGAGATCAAGAGATGGCCGCGACTGAGAACACTACCTAATGCACACAGCCAGACGCTAGTTAATAGACATGCACACACACACACACACACACCAGCAGTATTAGCAGTACACACTAGGCTTAGTACAGTCAGCTATCCGGAAGTTGAGCGTTGAATAGAAACAGGGGCTGATTATCAAATCCAAGAATGCCAAGTCGATACTTGTGTCCTTGTGGAGAACGTTTTTCCCAAGTCGTCTTGGAGAGAGCGATCTTCTCATGAAAGTGAGCACAGAGAAGCTTCCTTGCAGTTTGAGATGGGCTGTGTGCTTCACATCATGCACGTGATTAGTTAAGACACAGCTGTTGAATTTCCCGCGTTTCAACCAGCTCTGTACTGTAGAGGACAACGCTGCTCAGTCGTTCTTGCGATGACTCTTGGGGCTTTCCATTCGTTAACGTCAGCATCCTTAGTAGGCAAGGAAACTTCTGGGTTTTCTATCCGTCCGCTGTCCTGTCGTTCTTTTGTTTTGGAATAGTGCTTCGGCGGTTAGATATTACGTAAAACACGTCATGGAAGACACAAGAACGCCTATTGATAATCAGCCAGGCTCTGTGTCCAGGTACCCATTTTTAGCTGCTGTTGCTATGAAACTGAAAACCACTTGGAAGGAACTTAAATGAACACAAACACGCACACAGAAACACACTCAATCACTCGCTGATAAAGGAAAAATCTCTCCTTGGATACTCTTACTAGGGTTGCAAAATTCTGGGAATTTTCAAAGTTAGAAACTTTCCATGGGAATTAACGGGAATTTATGGGAATTAACGGGAATTTATGGGAATAAACGGGAATAAACCAGGAATTTACTAAATTGAAGGTATGCTCTTAATAGGGAACTTAAATATAGTTGGGGAAAATATATTTTAGCATAATCCTGACTAAAACAACCAGATATCATGCAAGTACAGTTGAATATCTATGCTATTCCTCAATCACATGCACACATAGCACACTGCTTACTGCAGGGCTGTTGAGACCACGCCCCCTACATGCACTGTGCATTCCTGTGCATTTTTGTTAATTTTTGAATGGGTTGGGTCGGGGGGATGAGTAATATTTAACTCAACATTCATGTTTTTGTTCTTCAATGAAATAATTGATTGTTCAATAAAATATTTAACACTTGATAAAGTTCTACTTACAAATAAATCTGTTTTAATTGTGTTATTTTGGATGGATGTCTGCTTATAACAAAACAAATATTTATGCTTGGATATGATACCTTTCCATTAAATTACCCTCAATTCCCAGTTAATTCCCATAAATTCCCATAAATTCCCATAAATTCCCATAAATTCCCATTAATTCCCATAAATTCCCATAAATTCCCATAATTCCCTTGGAAAGTTTCCAATTTGGAATATTTCCAAAATTCCCCAGCTTAACTTCCCTTGGAAATTTACCGGAAACTTTCCGGAAATTTACCAGAAATTTTCCACCCCTTTGCAACCCTAACTCTTACACTGTTATACATCATCAATTTGTGATACATTCTAGGAGATATTTTGTGATGTGTTTTTTTGTAATTTTGTAACTTTTTTTGGTGTACCTACTTTCCACCCTCAACCTGCCTCGTCTGCTTCTACTTCAGTAGTGATTTCCTACATTTCCCAGAATGCCATTCGTTCCCTATAGCTGTATAAATGTCGGTGGAGACAGTGATATGGAAGTAGGTTTTTTCCGTTTGAGAAAAAGTGAGTGGGAAGAACAGTTTTGACTAGTACATGGTCCGACAGCATGTACCAAAACTCATGCAATTTCAATGAGCGGAATAAAATATATATTTGTGTGGCCTTGTGGTGAACTGAATATTATTAAAATGTAGTAATGACAACACCATTACTTTAGAACAGAAGGAAGACTTTTTACATATATTACTTTTTTTTATTAACTGTTATGCAGCAGCTCTTTCCCTAAAGACAACATTGCCCTTTGATTACCTTATATTTCTTTTTTAAGTTCTCCCATTTTTTGGAGACCTGTTGTGGAGTCACTTTGCCTTCAAGGCTCAGTTGTTTGATCAGTGTCCTGTAACAGATAACAAACAGTGATGAAGATAAGTAACATCATGGTTAAGAGAATTATCACAGATATTTATACATTGGCAAGCAAATACAACAGTCAGGTCGCTCACCCCCACAGCTGTTTGGCGGCATATTTCGTCTTAGTAAATTGTTCCTCGTTTTCTGCTCAAAATTTGATTAGTTGCCTGGTTTGCTCAGGAGTCCGTGGAATGTTACAACATGATTATAACATTATAGTACTACAGTGCTATACATTATATTAAAGCCTGTTTCTTGCTACCATTATCAGCTAGTGACAAGTCTGACCAAATTTGCAGGACAGACAAGAATAGGCAAATATAACACATTTATACTGTATGCAAAAAACTGCATGGTTTTTGCCCAAAACTGCATGGGATTAGCAGCAGGAGTCTGCATCTGAAAATGCTCCGTTTGGAGGGCCATCTGGAGGGCTGGATGACCACTACCCCTCGATCCCCAAAAGAAACGGGACACCCTACCCTACGCAAGAGCGCGCAAAACGGAGGGGTAGGACCAAGTGGTAGGGCCAAGGGGGGGAATTGGGATTGGGCCCAAGTTTCATGGTGACTGTGCAAACCCACCTTGAGTTATAAGCCATTATGATAGGCCACACCCAATGTGCATAGGCCACGCCCACTATTTCCAATCCCAAACAAACTCCATATTTTGATGAATACTTCACTCTAAAGCATGTTCACCAAATTCATGAAATTCCATCAATCACAATAGCAGATGCATGTTATTAGATACATGTGGTGCCCCCTATGGGCCAATTTTAAAATACATTTAAGGACATGAATGTATCTATTAAGTTTGGTAATGATTAGAGGTGTTTGAGTTATGGCCAATTACTTATTACGGCACGCCCCTTTGTGAAGTTCATTGGTTAATGGTGGCCATATTGTTTATTCAAATTAGCTTATTTCTAGACCATTTGTGTATTTAGGTCCCTTCCACATGTGTACCAAATGCGGCGTTAATTAGTCAAACACTGGAAAAGTATTAGGGAAAAAATGCAAATTAGCAATATGTCCAATATGGTGATTTCAGCGTAGTTTTGGTGCTTCCCTTTTTAAGAAACATGCAATAAAAAAGTGAGGCTTCATGTCCTCAAGACAATTTGCAAAGGGGTATCTGCACTCTGAGACACGAAAAGATTATACGTCCATACGTCTTGAATAGACTAAGTGTTATCTCCACTATATAGATCGCCACGCACTGGTACGGCAAGCTATGCTCATTTCTTCTAAAAGAACAGGACTTTGCCAATGCATAAGCGATGGCTGAATCGTATATAAAGGAGCTTAGGTTCAGAAAGGGGTCAAATATTTGTACGAACCTCACCTAGAATCCATTTAAGAGAAAAATTGGATGAGAAAGTGTGCTAGCAGGTAAAGCAGGAGCAGTATAGTTCACCAGGGGAAGAGGATGTCAGAGATGGCTGAGACAATATGCATGATGATAGAGTAAAAGGTTTCAAGGCCACCCTGGTTCACCCTTTCCTGAAGCCTTTTAAGATGCACCCTCGGGGGCTTGCATATGACACATCAGAAAAACACATTACCCTGCCTATTGAACTTATTCAAGTACTTAACTGGTACTTTTAAAGGCAATAATTGCAGTATGTAGTTGAATTTAGGTACCGGGTTCATCTTAAGAGCATTGGCCTTTGCCCATAATGACAGATGTGTGTGTGGGTGTGATCTGCTTTAGTGTCCAGGTTTAATGCCAAAACGTTTAAGCTCTGATCCTTCTAATGGCTCTCCTGATGCCCGCCTAGCCCTAGGTACTCAATTCCAGTCCTCGATGGCCGGTGTCCCTGATAGTTAATGAGCTACACCTGGTGTCAGGTAGATACAGACCAGGTGTGGCTGATGATCTGAGGTCTTTTGTTGAAATGCTGTCTATTAAAGGGGGAGAGTCATTCCTATGTTCCCAGGGTCCTATGTACCCAGGGTCCTATGTTCCCCAGATTTATATGGCACATAATGGGAACATGACAAAGGGTCCTATGTTCCCCAGTTCTCACTGTCATCTTCCCCAAACTCACTTTCCAGCCCATACTCTGTTTTGTAACAAAACCTCCCCAGCCCTTGGAATCGATATTGATTTGATTATTTTGCATCGTACCATATTCCTCTTCACTAGATGTTTCTGTTGGGTCTCTACTTTAATTAGCTGGCTGAACTGCCTCTGTTGTGAGAATATGAATTTATGGTTTGCGTCAATTACAGGCCACTGTAAGCTGTGCCAGAGATCTGTCGATGTGCTTGCAATTCCTTGGTCGCTGATAGAGGAAAAGTTATAACCTACTTAAAGGAAAAATCCACCCAGATGACATCGTCACATCGAGATATTTCCAGTGGAGCTTGATAGAAGAAAAAAGTTCATCTTTCTAAAACATCAATGGTGAACATCAGGTTTTGGTGGTCCGAGACTGCTAGATTTTGATTGTAAATTGTTCTTCATCTTACAGTATTCGCAAATATATTCAGTTATGTGCTTTTCCTTGTTTGCTTTACAAGGTACTGCAGTTAGAAAAACTAATATCCACCAAATGACCAATATCAGGCTTACTCTTCCAAAAAGGGTTCTTAAGATTAAAAGCATTCTATTCTAAGAGTGTTGAACTGCCACTGTAGTTTGTATGATTGAGACTTAAGAATTAATGAAGAGAATTAATGAAAAGATGCAAATAAATTATGGATTCCAGCATTAAAATAGCAACAGTAGCATCAGTAGGAGCAGAACGTACTGAGACAGAAAGACAATGTGAACGTTTTCATGAAAAACATGGGTAATTACGGAAATTGTAACAATTATATAATAGGCTATGCAATACAATTATAAATAATGAGAGGAATGTAACATAAGAGGATGAGAAAAGTCAGTATGTGGAAGATTACAGCATCTATACAGGATTGTATTCACATTAACAGCTTTTCAGAGACCGCACATGTACAGAAGTGGTCTCAGGCACATGTAAAAAAAAAAATCTGTAAAGCGAAGATGCTTTCAGAAATAATGAAATGAAAAGTTTCTAAATATAAAAAAAATACCATAAAGACAAGTCTACTGACACACTAATGCAGAAAAAAACCCATCTAAGACAAAATTTATATAAAAAAAATAGGGTGCCTAAGACTTTTGCACAGTACTGTAGATAATATATAGTGCAGATTTGCAGATAGATTAATGTCCATGTACAGGAAAAGTACATATAAATTGAAAGCTTGGTTCCGTGACCCAAATTCCTGTAGCAAGAGATGAAGACTCTCTGTGAGGAAGGTGGAGTTCCTGCCATTCCTTGATGTGCTGAGCCTGCCTTCATCCTAAGGGTTGATGCTCCTTAACCCACCGGTCTCAAAATATAGAGCACAGTACTGCTCATCACATTCAGCCAGATTTTCAGTGCCAAAAATAATGAAAAAGTTGGCTGAACAGTAAATGGTGAGGGAACTCAAAAACACTTCTCAATCTGTTCCATACAGTAATATGTTAACATGACTAATCTGCATACATTTCAATATAGCCAGCACACTGCAAAATATGAATAGTTGTCAAGTGATTTTATCTTGTTTCCAGACCTATCAGCAGTGGTGGAAGAAGTACTCTGATCCTTTACTTAAGTAAAAGTACCAATACAGCAATGTAAAAAATACTCCATTACAAGTAAAAGTCCTGCATGAAAAATCCTCCTTAAGTAAAAGTACATAAGTATCAGCAGCAAAATGTAGTTAAAGTATTAAAGTAAAAGTAGTGGTTTGGTCCCTCTGACTGATATTTTATTATATATGACATCATTAGATTATTAATACTGAAGCATCAGTGTGTAAGCAGCATGTTACTGTTGTAGCTGCTGGAGGTGGAGCTAGTTTGAACTACTTTATATACAGTTAGCTAGTTTAGTCCAGTGGTTCCCAACCTAGGGGTCGGGCCCCTCCAAAGGGTCACCAGATAAATCTGAGGGGTCATGAGATGATTAATGGGAGAGGAAAGAAGAAAAAACAAAGTTCTGATACACAAATTTGTTTTCAGTTTTTGGACTCTGATCTCTAATCTTTGATTTTTGCTGAAATATTGGATCATTTGAACATTTATTGAAATGAAACCATGTGAGGTTTAGAGGGAAAAATCACTATTTGGTGGAGCTGTTAACAACTCATAGTTGTTATTATCCATTGTGTCAAATCTCCACCTGAAAAGTAACTAAAGCTGTCAAATAAATGTAGTGGAGTAGAAAGTACAATATTTCCCTCTGAAATGTAGTGGAGTGGAAGTATAAAGTAGCATCAAATGGAAATACTCAAGTAAAGTACAAGTATCTCAAAATTGTACTTAAGTACAGTACTTGAGTAAATGTACTTAGTTACTTTCCACCACTGCCTATCAAGTTTATTTCATGATATTTTTAGTCAAATTATCTCACTGCACTGTCAGATAATCTGCTGGTTTCAATAAGCATCACTTGATACATGCCAATATGACTTCTTTCAAGAAACCATCATAAAATGATTAAGAAAATCTTGAAACAAGAAACTTTCTCCAAGACAATTTCACGTTTACCAAGTAAATGTCCTGAAACAAGTTGCATTATCCTGAAAAATTAGATGAAACCGGTAAAATGATCTGCCAGTGCAGTAAATCACAAAAAAAAAAAAATCTAAAATGAGTTTGATATGTCTGGATATAAGATAAAATAACTTAACAAGTTAGTCAGTTTTTGCAGTGCAACATATTCTAATCACAAATAATTGAGGGACTAAGCTGATAAAAAAAAAACAGCCAGACATCAGAATTCATATTCAGTTATGTCAAATAGAATATGGCCTAATACATTCTACTATTAAATACTATTAGAGTCGGGGCACAGCTCAAGTCACAGTCGCACATCAGACTCACATTATCATCAGTATCACATTAATCCAAAGTAACACTCTCCCTCAACAGCAGCTAGACTTGGCAAGACAGATAAATTACAAACTGCATAATAATCGCTAGCCTAGCATAATCTCTCTTCATCTGTTTATCTCTTATTATCTCTGTCTATCCAGCCTTATCCCTATATCTATTATCTCTTCTCAGCTATATTTCTCTCCCTCTCTCTGTATATCCCTCTCTCATTATTTGTTCTTAGTTCTCTGTCTCTATATCCCCCATGTCTCTCACATCTATCCACCCATCCTTCCATCCTTTTCTCTCTGTTTTTCTAACTCTTTCTCCTCAGCTTTGATTCCAGTTGTATCCTTCTAAACACACCGTTTTGATAACACAACATGCGACTTCTCGACCAGAAGTCCAAAATATAATATGATGATCCCACACAGACTTTTGGTGAAGTTGTGGTGGTCATGGCATTTTAGTGAAGTTAAGCTAAGCTAAGTCAAGTTAAAGGCATACTGAGCAGGATTTTCCCCCTTGAAATAGCATGAACTCATCCAAAAATGATCCTACTCAATCATTACTTATGGTCCATTGGTAGTCTGTGACAATGTGTGTGTTCTGCCTGGATTTTCTTATTTCTGAATGTTCCGGACGTTGCTGGGCATCAATCTTTTGGCAGCTGGTGTGTGGCTGCAACCAAAACCACTGCTGAATCGTTTTATATCTAAAAGCCACAGTCCTGAACTCTAAAACAGAGCAACTGGTCAGAACTAGTGTGTATCGTGAGCTGGCAGCTAGCTGCCGTTTGCGTAGCTTCGTTGTAGTAGAAAAGCTGATACCTAGCTAGCTAGCTAAGCTAACCGGCACTTACACAGAAAACAGGCCAACCCCACATCGCTCTTCATCCCCATCCTCTCCTTCAATACTCTCCAACAGGTGAAATCCAACAGATTCACTCTCGTTTTGGAACGAGCCTTGTCTGCTTGGCGTTTTGCCTCGCTGTACTTTTTTACTAGTTTTTACCGTTCTGGCAACCGCAGGGAGGAAGGGTCAACTTTGAAAGTCTTTACAAGCCACAAGCAGCAAAATCCTACTCAGCATGCCTTTAAAGTTTAAACTGTTTAAGTGTAAAACTATAATATGATAATCCCTCACAGATACAGACATACAGTAGGCCAGTGTTTCTCAACCTTTTTCATATCAAGGACCCTAATCTAGTCCACATTAGAGCCACAGACCCCCATTTGATGAGATTTTGTCTCTCGGACCCAAATCTGAGAATATTTTTATTGTCAGATATGATTTTGTCCAGAATCCCATGACTATCTGTGTTGTACGTAGAGAGATAACAGTGAAACTATGATCAAAACAGTCATTCTTCTACATTCTCTAATTGTGTTAACTTCTTGTAAATGAAATAATGCTGAAGTTTAACAATTCATCAATTTGCTGGGGAGCTCCTGCCCGGACCCCACGTTGAGAACCACTGCAGTAGGCTACATGCACATAGACACTATCAGTCAAGTCATGGTATTTTAGTGAAGTGGTATTGATGGTAGGCTACAATGTAGTTGCAGTATTTCAGTGAAGTTTTACTGAAGTTATGGTATGTTAATAACATTGGGGTGTTGCTGGTATTTTCATGAAGTTGCGATAGTCATATTTTTGTGAAGTTGTGATATATTTGGTGGTATTTTTTTTCCACATAAAGTTGTGGTAGTCTTGATATTTTTTTAAGTTATGTCCAGCTAAACTCTCAACTAGAAGTCAAAAATCAAATTTTCCCACACAGACATAGCCTATATGCACACACACACACACACACACACACACACACACACTCTCACGGTTATGGTATTTTAGTGAAGTTGTGAATTCTGTCCCCAGTTCTGAATCGTATCAGATAATGACTCGATGTAACATTCTGCAGTTCTGTGTCAATTCTGTCTGTTTATCACCGAGTTTTATTAGGATTTCCATTAGCTGACACAGCAGTGGCAGTTAGTCCTCCTGGGGACCAATCTTCATTAAACACCATGAAATGATGTCAGCGAATAGAGCTGAAATAAAAAAGGAAAATATGATTGGGAGGTGTGAGTTGAAGGGTTGGAGTGTATATTACTTTTATGAATACTATAACTTATTACCCAATATTTGATGAGGTGGCAATAAACTCAAATATGATCCGAGCCAAACAATCAGTGCGGAAACTTTCTGTAATTGCGTTGTTTTTGAATTTGTTAACAAAACTAATCTCTGTTCACGACACACTAACAAGTTTTTGTAAGTACCTCTGAAACAAGTTGCCATCCCATAAAAGATTCCAATTCAAATATTGCAGAATATTATACCCTGAAGAGCAGGTTGGATATCCTTAGTATTCATCCATCTCACAGGAAGGGAAAAATGCTTTTAGAATGTATTATCTTTGTGTGATCAAATTATTGAAGTTATTGCTTTTCAAGAGAGAAATTATAAGTGATCACCAGCGACAATATGGGGATGAAAAAGTGGTGGGAGGTTAGGATAGGGGCAACAGACAGTGTACAGTGAAATATTGCATTAGGATATTAAATTTGGTGATTATCGTGTCTTTGAGGTACGCTCTGGTTTTGATCTTGACTTAACAGTAATGGCATTTAGCAGTAAATCTTAAAACCCCGCCTAACCACTGACAGAGTCATTCCTATATTCCCAGGGTCCTATGTTCCCCAGATTTATATGGCACATAATGGGAACATGACAAAGGGTCCTATGTTCCCAGGGTCCTATGTTCCCCAGTTCTACATATGTGCTCTCCCAGGGTCCTATGTTCCCAGGGTCCTATGTTCCCAAGGTCCTATGTTCCCCAGCTCTATATAGCACATAACCTATAAAACAGAACCTGACAAAGATGCTCCCCACAAAACCCACAAATTCTACATTTACTTTTTTTATTTTGTGGTCCAAAGGCCACATTTACCTTGCTGTTGAAAATCTTATCAAACCAAATCATCAAATCATCAAAAATAGGGTAAAATCTGACCCACAGAGAACATTGGTTTTTAATAGTATGGCATGCAGCAATAAAACATTCTGGGTAGTTTTGTGGATCAAACCCAACCCAAACAAGAGTTTGAGTCAAGTTTGAGTAAAGTTTTATCCACAGAACCACCCAGACTCTTTAATATTCTCAGATTTGACCCGGAACACCACAGATGTAACAAAATCCAGACCTTCAAAATCAAATAAAATGATAACCATCGGTTTTGTTGTGTTTATATAGCTGTTTTGAAGCCTTGTTCCAATAAAAAAAACTAGATAATCTTTATGAAATATTTTAACTGAACACAATAGGAGGGTTAATGTGTGTTAACAGAATATTGACCTGGGGAACATAGGACCCTGGGAACATAGATACGCTCCCTCACTGATAATGACAAATGAAGTTAAAGTTACTTCAAAAACATGTGTCAATCTGAAAGTATGGCTTTTTTTTTGAGTTCTCAAAACACTGAGATGCAAGGTTTGCATCCGACATTAGAAATGAGAACAGAAGGGGGATTTACAGTTTACTGCCCAGTGCACATACACAGGAGAGAATATTGGCAGTCAAATTATCAAAAGGCAAGTGGTAAAATTGGGAGACGTGTAATTTCTGAAGAGGAGAGAGGAAGAAGGGGAAAGAGTGAGCAATACATAATGCTCCATATAGGCTATGTCAAACTTCCTATCCATTGACTGGGATTTTCTGCAGTTAGGGTCAGTGCCTGTCATTGGTCAATTGAAACAATACAGCTGTTTTCTTTCAGGTTGTGTGGCAGCTCTTCAATATTTTATAATCATTGTTAATTGATCCCCTATATATAAAAATAAATATTCACATTGGAATAGTGTTGTATTATTGATAGACAGGATGAATGTATGTGTTTTTTCATTATTGATAGGAGGGGGAAAGGTCAGAGTGAGAGATGGGAAAAGCGAGAGAGAGAGAGAGAGGATGGAGAGAGATATGAAGACGACAATGAATCTGTTTGCTTTCATTATTGATAACTGCGGATCATAGATATTTAATTGGACTAGGTCCAGAGTGAGGGGAGGATGGAAGGAGGCAGGGATTAAGACAGAGAGACAGAGAGATGGAAATAAACTGAGAACGAAAGAAACAGATTGGCCAAAAGGGAGGAACGATAAAGGCACAAAAGAAAGAGAGACAATAGATATTGAGAGAGAGGCAGAGGCCCATTTTTCCTCCCACTATATGACTAATGCTTCATGCACACTTGCACATTTTTAGGATTTTATTTATTTTACTTCCAGCGTATTTTAGTGGTTACTTCACTACCAGTAGGCGTACATAAAAATAGAAATTATGCAATCACAGATTTTTCATTAGTGGTTTTCACAACTAGTGACTAGTGAATTAGCAGAACTCCTCCAGGTCTAACTCTGCAGGACAGAGGTCAGATTCTTTGCTGATGACCTAGTCCTTTGTCCAAGAGATTTACAACAGAGCTTGGACACCCTTTTCAAGTTTATGAAAACATGGGTCTGTAGGTGAATTTGAAGAGCAAGTGAGAGAGGTCTGTGCTCTAAGCCAGTGGTTCTCAACGTGGGGTCTGGGGACCACCAGGGGTCCTTGAGGAGGTTCCAGGGGGTCCCCAGCAAAATGATGAATTGTTAAACTTCACCATTATTTCTTTTACAAGAAGCTAACACAATTAGAGAATGATTATTTTGATCATAGCTTCACTGTTGTCTCTCTACCTACAATACAGATAGTCATGGAATTCTGGACAAAATCATATCGAACCATAAAAACATTTGTTTGTTAGCTGTTTGAAGTTAGTGAACACTAACCTTTCTTCTCCGCTAAAGGTAGGCTACGCTATGTTAGTTTATAGGAGTGATTCTCAACATATTTCATATCCCCCAGAACCCCCATTTGACAAGATTTTGTGTCTTGGAGCCAAATCTGAAAATATTTGTATTTAGTTAGATATGATTTTGTCCAGCATTCCATGACTATCTGTATTGTAGGTAGAGAGATAACAGTCAAATTATGACCAAAATAGTAATTCTTCTACATTCTCTAATTGTGTTCACTTCTTGAAAATGAAATAATGGTTAACAATTCATCAATTTGCTGGGGACCCCCTGGAACCCCCTCAAGGACCCCTGGTGGTCCCCGGACCCCATGTTGAGCACCACTGGTTTATAGCATTTAAGGGAATGTCGATGATACCTGCTTGAAGATGCTTAGCAGCTACAAACAGAAAAATAAAAGTGCAAACTGGAACCGAAGAGTTCTTCGGAGTGATGCCACAGAAGAACCATTTCTGGTTCCACAAAGAACCTTTCAAGAACCTTTTAAGAAATATATGGTTTCAAAGAACCATATAAGGTTCTTTGGGATAGGCTATTAAAAAGTTCTTAATTCTTAGTTAGGCTATTGGATGGTGGGTGATGGTGTAAATGTGGAAAATAACCAAACCCCTCTATATTGTGCAATTGCAAATGAGGCTATAGAAGGACAGATAAAAACATAATGCAGGAGTCTAGTGCAGAAATGGTTCTTTAAAGAACCTTGGTCTGAAAGGTTCTTTGTGGAACCAGAAATGGTTCTTCTAATGGCATCACTCCCAAGAACCATTTTCGGCACCTTTATTTTTCTGTGTGTATGTTTGCTAATATGCAGATTTTGACTCTTGAAGAGCCAGTGACAGAAGCACAAGCTTTGATAACGTTACGTTAACCTTGTCGCAAACGTCAGCTTTCATTTGAGTTTTGACAGTTTGCTAAGCACAACAGACACATCTGCACAGTTCTCAAGCAAGCGTGACACACTTTACAGCCTTAATGCCCAGACTGTCACCATAGGAACCAACCCTCAAAATTCCATAATCGCCATTTTATGCTACTAGCCAAATTATTATAGCAAACAGTGGAAAGACCGTATCCATTCAATTTCTGTGGATGTAACACTACTTTGTACTCTTTTTTTTTTATACTTTGTTTTTTCTGTTTTATAACACAGTAAACATGAGGTCACTCAGTTACATTGGATGATGTACATAGGAGTTGTTAGTCATAGAATGGTACACTTTCATTCACATTCACTTTTGTGTTTCACAATTGCATTTACTATAGTTTCAGTTGTCAGACTCTTTGATAGGTATGTATCCCATTTAGCCCAGTACTCTTCTCCCCTTTCTTTCTGTAATCTTAAACTGAATGTCATACATTCCATACTGTATATGCTGTTTACAATATCTATCCATTGGTTCAGGGTGGGAGGCTCTTTAAGAAGCCAGCGTCTTGTAATTGCCTTCTTGCTTGCTACCATGAGAATTTTTAGTAAATATTTGTCTCTGATATCCAGTTCCTTAGATATGTTTCCTAAGTAGAGAGAGAGACAAGTGAACTCAATATCAAATCCTAATACACTCTTAGTGGCGGCTTGGACATCAGCCCAGAAAGGCTGCAAGATGGGACAGGACCAGAAGATGTGGGTGATCTGCCGCTCCTTTGTACTCTTTGAGCTCTAACCCTCTCTGTCACTAGCGACGCTCACAGCTGAGCTTTAAGTTTGAGCAGGAGGAAAAAGACTGCTGTATGATCACAGAGGGACTAAGTTCAGAGTTTACCTGTATCTTTTAGAATTGATTTTAAAGTTCTTTTACTTGTTTATAAAGCTTTAAATGACCTCGCTCCTCCTTACATCAGAGATGTTCTTTCATTTTATGTTCCAGCCAGATCACTAAGGTCCTCCACCGCTTTTCTTTTAAATGTTCCCCATAAAAATGAGAGTGCCTTCTGTTTCTATGCCCCTAAACTGTGGAACTCACTGCCTCTGGATATTAGAATGGCAAGCTCTCTCTGTATTTTTAAAAGGAAATTAAAGACCTATCTTTTTAATCTGGCTTTTAATTTGGAGTAATGTTATAGCCTTAGTTTTTACGTTCTAATCAGTGGTTTTTACTTTTATCCCTGGTGTTTATTTTATTGTATTTTTATTTTATTTTATTGACTCTTAGATTTTATTGTTTTATTGTTGTAATTTTGCTATTTGAAGCACTTTGGGCTGCATGCTTGTATGAAAGGTGCTATATAAATAAAGTTGAGTTGGTTAAGTGTTTGTGGGTATGTATGTCTAGTTACATCTTCTTAGGTTCATATGTGTGCGTGTGCACTTATATGTGTGTGCACTAAGTGTATGTCTGTCTGTATGCTTGCATTCATATATGCATGACTGTGTGTACTGTAATACTGTGTGCGTGTGTGTGTGTGTGTGTGTGTGTACCATCCTATATAGGTCTCACATTCATATGCATATGTGTGTGATTATGAAACATGGCAGATAGGCAGCATGGAGTGTGTGTGTGTGTGTGTGTGTGTGGGGCTGGGAGTGAGTGATTATAAAGCGTGACAGTATCGTATGGATGCACGTGTGTGTGTGTGTTGGTGTGCGTGCGTGTGCTTGTGCGTGTTAATGTGTGTATGTTGCATGTGTGAATGTGTAAATGTGATCCATTCATGCATATGCATCTGTATGAGTGTGTCTGTGGTGTAGGATTATGGAGAATAACAGACAGGTGGTGTGTGTGTGTGTGTGTGTGTGTGAGAGAGAGAGAGAGAGAGAGAGATTATGAGTGTGACTGACAGACAGGACATCAAAGAGTTTCAGCAATCAGCCTCAAGATTTACCCAAGGGAAAATCTCTCTCTCTCTCTCTCTCTCTCTCTCTCTCTCTCTCTCTCTCTCTCTCTCTCTCCCTCTCTATCTAACTGAGATATACTGCTCCTTACATTAGTCAAGAGGCTTCATTTCTAAAACTGTGCGTAGATTCCACACTAAAAGGTTACGTGTGCACAAAAGAGAAAAAATAAATATGGACAAAATTTTAAAAGTGAAAAAAAAAAAAAAATTTCAATGCCACTTGGGGCCACCAAAGTGCAAAGTTGCCTAGTGCAGCTTTATAGATGCATTAATTCCAACATATCCCAAACTACAAACTGGGATAAAATGAATTCTGGTTAATTTGTACATGCTTCTTTATCTACCTTTTACCCAGTATGATCATCCATCTGTAGACTACAGAGTGGAATCTATGAGAATCAACCGATCTGCTGAAGCAAATATTGCTTATCTCATAATAGAATCAATGCGTGCCAAACTCAATTGAGAAATCTGGCAATTTAATGTGGCCTTGATTATCGGCAAAGGTACATACCCCATCAAGTATGGCTGAAGATCTTTATTGAATTGTTAGGAGCCGCTCTCCAATTCGGCATCGATACGGTCCACCAAGCAGCACTTTATTTCAATAATATAGAAACTTTTAGAATTGATGGACCAGTTATCCCCACAATCTTCTTCCATCAAAATGCACCGTGGACGAGGGCAGCGAGCAGCGTGAACTGATTTTTAAAGATTTTAGTGAAATCAAGTGCTGCTTGGTAGATTATCTTTGTGCCAAATTGAAAAGTGGAACCTACAGATTCAGAAAAGGCCTTAGGTCATATTCTAAGGGATATGTACCACTGCCGATAATGAAAGACACATTACATTGGCAGATTCTTGAATGGAGTTTGGCGTGGCGTTCTCTCCAAAAAGAGAGATAGTTACCAGGCATTTTTCCAGCTTTACCCAGGACAAATAGTGGGAACGTATCTATGTTCCCAGGGTCCTATGTTTAACCCTAACCCTAACTAACAATATTAAGCGAATACAGAGCTGGGGAACATCTTTTTCAGGTTCCCATTATGTGTTATGTAGAGCTGGGGAACATAGGACCCTGGGAACATAGGACCCTGGGAACATAGGACCCTGGGAGAGCACATATGTAGAACTGGGAAACATAGGACCCTGGGAACATAGGAATGACTCCCAAATGGCGGGTCAGGTTGGGTCTTCTGTTGTGAGGTTGTTCACATTATTTTAACCTTCCTTTTCTCCAGCTTGATATCTTTACACAGAAATCAAACCCACGTCAGCATCACCATTAACTCAACATAAATGCTCAGTGCGAAGATGGTTAATCCACTCTGATTCTGTTTTTTTCCCTGGTTAGATTGGCATGAGGTTCAATGTGGACCAGAGAGCGTTAAAATTCATGTCTTGTTCCTGTGGAAATTCCACTCTAATTGGTCATGAGGCAATTAAGACTGCAGTGCTTCATGCTTTTAATGTTTTTTTATGTTATGTTTTCGGGTTGTCCGTCCATCCGTCCCATTCTCATGAACGCGATATCTCAGGAACGCCTCGAGAGAATTTCTTCAAATTTGGCGCAAACGTCCACTTGGACTCAAGGATGAACTGATTCGAATTTGATGGTCAAAGGTCAAAAATTCAAGGTCACTGTGACCTCACAAAAGACGTTTTTGGCCATAACTCAAGAATCCAAACGCCAATTATGACAAAATTTCACACAAATGTCTAATTGGATAAAATGATGAAGTGATGACATTTTATATCCAAAAGTTCAAAGGTCAACTTCACTGTGACATCATAATGTTTTGCTTACCACTGTAGCTGAGAGAACGATCTTGGGTCATTCTGCAAAAACGGTGGAAGTGCTGTCACTTACTTTTGCAGACACCAAAATCCTTTAAGTTGACCTAATAATCACATTAATTATATATGTAATAAATAAAGACTGTCCTTGCAATGATAAAACAAAGTTTATTGGCGGAGGCATATAACCGCGAGGCAGTTCTTTCTAGTTTTTTCATGTTTTTTTTCAGTTATTTCATGGAATATGAACATATTCACAAATACAGATTGTATATATATTTTCCTGATATGTCAAAATCTGTTCATGAACTCTTGATTAAACTCATCTGTTTATCAGACAAATAAGCAAATTGCCGAATCTCCAGTTTTACAATAGATGCAATGCAATAGATGCAAACGGTAGATGTGAATAAGTCCTTTTGAATGACTGCCTTCATTTTGCAGAAGGACAGTTATTTGGAGAAAGCAATTTTCCAGCTGGGACTGAAGAGTCCGACATGACGAAGACACAGTAGTTCTCAGTGCTTCCAGTCAGTAAGCCATTCAGACTTAGACATTCAAACCAATTACTATCACTCTCTCCCTCTCTCCCTCTCCCTCTCTCTCTCTCTCTCTCTCTCTCCCTCCCCTACTTTTAGTCAGTCACATATCCACACATACACAGACAAGACCAGTGGTGACATTTTATATGGAGAATCCCCTCCAGATTCTATTGGGAGTTTATCCTTAATGTTAGACTGGACTTCAGAGAGAGAGATCAAGAGGGAGGGATGGGAGGGGGAGAGGAGAGGAGAGCGAGTAAGGTGTTGAGAGGTAATATAATGTTAACCTTGGACTGTAGATCCATGGCTAAAATTAATGCTTTGGTATTGCCTTTCATAACCATTTCATGACCCTGGATGTCATCGCGTCTTTCTTTTTTCCATGATTCATGGTGACAGTGTAGGAGATATGGATCTTGTGCTGTGTTGTGTATGATGTATTGTATGTATTGTATTGTATTGTGTTGGACTACTGTCTGCAAAGCAAATTGCCCCTTGGGGACATTAAAGTTTTTGAATCTGAATCTTGAATCCGAAATCCGATAGTTTTGATGAATTAACATAGCTAGCAAGTGCTAATTAGAGAGCATTTATCAAAAATAAACAAACAAAAAAAATAATAAAATAAAATTACCTTTTTGAAGCTGATTGGCCTTCTCATTACTGCATCACCCTTACAGCAAAACCGAATGAATTTCACATGTGGGAAAATCCCATGAGAAACACATGACATCACATGGGCAATATGTGGAACACATGTGATTTGCACATGTGAAATGTGTGGTTTTGGAACATTTTCAGGTGCTCAACATGTTATAACATGTGATAACATGATTACCTGTGATAAAATGTGTACATGTGTGTACTGAAATTGCAAAATTTGAACTGGAGCAAACCTTTTTTTTTTTTTTTTTTAGTTCTGTTTAGTTCTGTTCTGTTTTTGGCTACTAAAATGGTTTTCTTCTTCGCAGATGGAAGACAGATTGGTCTCTCCATTACTAGTGTGTTTATCTATTCTTACCTGATGTTTGTACTGGTGAAATACCAGCTAGTCATTCAGTTTTGGCTTAAAGGAATAGTTCACCCAAAAATGAAAATTCTGTCATCATCTACTCACCCTCATGCCAGTTGAAACACAGGTGAAGTTTGTTCATATAACACACAGGGAGGCTGCAGCACAACTCCATAGCAGCCTTCTCCAAAACAACTGAAGTCAGTGGGGACCAGTTCTTCAGAGTTCCAAAAAGACCTACAGTATATTTACACCATCATTTAGTGCAAATCTTAACTACAGCTGATTGATTTGCATCAAATAATGGTGTATAGGTCTTTCTATTCACAGTGTGATTGTTTGGCTGTTTCTGTTTTGGAACTCTAAAGAACAGGTCCCCATTGACTTCAGTTGGTTTGGAGAAGGCTGCTACCAAGTTGTGCTGGCAACCTCCCTGTGTGTTATATGGACTAACACATTTCACCTGTGTTTCATTTGGCATGAGGGCGAGTAGATGATGACACAATTTTCATTTTTGGGTGAACTATTCCTTTAAGTCACTGCCTGTATTTCAAGGTACTTGTTTCTCCTGCCAGCAACATGCAGCTCTTCTGGCTCTGCTGGAAAGGAGGATGGAAATAGAGACCAATACATTGTAGCTGGTTATAATTGGCTGTGATTGGTTGCATCGTTGTGAATGCTCATTATGAGTAGTAGAGTAATATAAATGGGAGTCTTGATTCTATAGGATAGCAGGCTTCCTCCTAATGAAATAACATGAAATTAAAAGTTTACATATCATATTCCACGATTATTAATTGTGGAAACAAAAACAGAGATATTCATAATGAATTCTGAAGCCCTCTTAAACTGAAATGTATAAACAAAGGGAGAGAGGAGAATATTGTTAATACTTTACTTGGAAGTGGTACTCAGGCATTATAAGTCCATTATGACCAAATTGCAAATGCATGATAAATATTATGAGAGCTTGTTATAATAACATTTCCAAAAGTGAAAAAGAAAATGAATGTGATTGTGTTTGTTTGATGATTATATTATTAAAAAAAAAAGGTAATTGAATTATTGTAATGGGCTTCTAATCTGCATGTAATGCATTACAATGCACTTCAAGTAAAGCGCTACTTAAATATTGTTCATTGTTGTTAATGTTTAAAAGAAGAGGAAGAGGAGGGGGAAGGAGATATGGATGAAAGGGACAGGACACCAAGCAAAGAGAGAGAACAGAAAGCAAAATAAAAGCGTACAAGAGAGACAGGACAGGGAGAAACAGAGAGAGAGATACAGTGAAAGAAACAAGAGGGAAAGGAGGAGAAGAGGAGAGAGAGAGACTAATAGAAAGATGTAGAGAGCTAGAGAGACAGTTTAAAAGAGGGATAGCAGAACGGGAGAGAGAGAGTCCATTACCAGTGTGAATGTTAGAGAGAGTCAAATAGAATGGCTAATGTTGTCGCTAGTACACACACACACACACACACACACACACACACACACACACACACACACACGCACACACAGAGCGCTGCTGGCCCTGCGCTGTGAAGTATGGATTGGCAACGCTATGATGTGCTGGAGGGGTGTGACACAAACACACACACATACACACACACACACACACACATACACACACGCACACAGAAACACACACACATACAAAGCGAGGAGGTATTTTTTTGATATTTTTAAACTTCAAAGTGGAACAAGAACAAACCGACGGCTTGACCAGGGGAAAGAGAGAGAGGGGGAGGGGGGGGGGGGATAGAGAGACCTAGAGATGGACAGAAAAAGAGAGAGGGAGGGAGGGAGAGCGATCTAGAGATGGACAGAGAGAGAGGAGGTTCCCGACTCTCTTTTTTGCATTGCGCTCTGAGATGAGATTGCGTTATGAGATTTCATTTAGCTAGTGTGTGTGTGTGTGTGTGTGTGTGTGTGTGTGTGTGTGTGTGTGTGTGTGTGTGTGTGTGTGTGTGTGCCATCATAACGCGTGTCGCCAAACTGAATTCAAATGTCGACTACATAGACATTGGGAATGGAGATAATCCAGGAGACTGAAATGTCCAGATTATTAAAATATACATGAAAAACACATGGAAATTTCTGAAATCGCTGTATGTTATTCTACATAGATGAATACAAGCAAATAACCCGGTAACACTTTACAATAAGGGTCACTAAGTCAAGGGTTAGTTAATGCTTAATAAGGATTAACTAACCCTTAATTAACAGTTAACTAATGTGTAATTTACTAAGGGTGTTCATGTTAACTAAGGTATTAATTTATACATTATTTAATATATTTATGTTGTTATAAAGATGTATGTTTATAAAGATGACTATTAAATAATGTATAAATTAATACCTTAGTTAACATGAACACCATTAGTAAATGATTACCAGACACATTAGTTAACTGTTAATTAAGGGCTAGTTAATTCTTATTAAGCATTAACTAACCCTTAATTAATGTAGCCTTATTGCAAAGTGTTACCAATAACCCCCAGTGGCTAATACATGGGCTATGAGGTCCAAACAAACAACTGTAATCGGCTATAACATCTAATAAACTGCAATAGCCTCACTGCATGGGAAATCGCCTTAAACCCAAAAGTGACATTTAACTTGACAGATTAGTAAAATGCCACGTCGGCTTTTAACGATATCCAAAAACTCATGCAGTAGCTTACAATAGTTTGAAACGTAAACCTTTCAAAATGCAACTTTTTCAGTATGAAATCAAAACATTTGCATTGTGAAAACGGTCAACAGGTAGATGCTTTATTATATGCCAACTCAGGCACAAGTGATTTTAATGTTAATGAGCAAACGAGTAATGAGTAATGAGTAATGAGGAAAGTTTTGGAGGCTTGTTTGTTAACTTTTTTTTTTTTTTTTTTAGCACAAAAGAGTAATTCAAGCAAAATATCCATAATGTATACCAACATCATAAAGAGCGTGTGCAAAGAAGACCAAAGAAACCCGAGGGGCTTATGGAGCGTCTCCCTTAATAACAATCATACATAATTACAATATAGTGTAATGAAACCCCCAAAAAAGTTTAGAAAGAACAAAACAATATAAACAAAACAATAGGTAAAGTAATACTGTTAAATCAATAGGGGGGAAGGTAGAAAATAAGTAAAAGAATATTAAAAGAAACCGAACAGAAAAGGAAAAGCAGAGTAAAGGAATAAAGAGAGAGAAAAAAAAAAAAAAATTTTGAATTGCTC
Source organism: Centroberyx affinis (assembly GCF_046629955.1). NCBI lineage: Eukaryota > Metazoa > Chordata > Actinopteri > Beryciformes > Berycidae > Centroberyx > Centroberyx affinis. Next base: position 217,769 of record NW_027280276.1, read on the forward strand.
TTAGCTGTGAAGGTATGAGGCTTCATTAACAAAGCAGATTCACTGGTGTTTGCTCCTTCTGTTCAGCCACGTCAGGCTCCTGTTACCGTGTGGGTGATGTCTCATCTTCCTCACTTCCACAGTAAAATAACTCATCATCACCCTTGTGAATGTGGTGCCTAAAATGGAGTCAACCTTGCATAAGTATGTCTATGTATGTCTATGGATCCTAACGTAACCACAGAGAACGTTAGCTATTGGTTGAAAGATTTATCGTAGAGAGGAAAATGCGGAAATCGTAATGACTCTTCTTGTTCACAAACAGAAAGTAAGATAGCCTACTCTGTCCTGTCTCGGCCCGGCATGCATCAAAAAAAAAACTGAATTAACATTAAAGGCATACTGAGCAGGATTTTCCCCCTTGAAATAGCATAAACTCACCCAAAGATGATCCTACTCAATCATGACTTATTGGTAGTGTGTGACAGTGTGTGTGTGTCTGAGAGCCTGCCTTCTACCTGGATTTTCTTATCTTATTTAACCCTAACCCTAAACCCTAACCCTAACCCTAACTAACCATATTAAGCGAATACGGAGCTGGGGAACATCTTTTTCAGGTTCCCATATGTGTTATATAGAGCTGGGGAACATAGGACCCTGGGAACATAGGACCCTTTGTCATGTTCCCATTAGGTGCCATATAAATCGGGGGAACATAGGACCCTGGGAACATAGGACCCTTTGTCATGTTCCCATTAGGTGCCATATAAATCGGGGGAACATAGGACCCTGGGAACATAGGACCCTTTGTCATGTTCCCATTAGGTGCCATATAAATCGGGGGAACATAGGACCCTGGGAACATAGGACCCTTTGTCATGTTCCCATTAGGTGCCATATAAATCTAGGGAACATAGGACCCTGGGAACATAGGACCTTTTGTCATGTTCCCATTAGGTGCCATATAAATCTGGGAAACATAGGACCCTGGGAACATAGGACCCTTTGTCATGTTCCCATTAGGTGCCATATAAATCGGGGAACATAGGACCCTGGGAACATAGGACCCTTTGTCATGTTCCCATTAGGTGCCATATAAATCGGGGGACATAGGACCCTGGAACATAGGACCCTTTGTCATGTTCCCATTAGGTGCCATATAAATCTGGGGAACATAGGACCCTGGGAACATAGGACCCTTTGTCATGTTCCCATTAGGTGCCATATAAATCTGGGGAACATAGGACCCTGGGAACATAGGAATGACTCCGCTTAAACCGGCACCTAGCTGTCCAACAGAAAACAAACCAACTCCGTGTGGCTCTTCATCCCCATCCTCTCCTTCAATCCTCTCCAACAGGTGAAAGCCAACAGGTTCACTCTCGTTTTGGAACACACCTTGTCTGCTTGGCGTTCGCCTCACTGTACTTTTTTACTGGTTTGTAGGGAGGAGGGGTCAAGTTTGAAAGTTGTGTTTACAGACCACAACCGGCAAAAACGTACTCAGTACGCCTTTAAAGGGACGGAACGTGAAAACAGTACTGACTGAAGGATTTTTTTGGTGTATATTAAAAACAAATTGCTCAAAATGGTTGAGTTTTCAGGCTGTATTTGCGCTCACAGCACAAGTTCACTTGGGCGTGACAAACAGATTTTTGGTAATTTCATGACCAGAGGCGCAGGTGCAGCAGAGGCGCAGGTGCAGCGCAGTTGAGAAAGGGTTTGGATGGAAGGAGGAGGAGGAGGAACATATTTTCAGTAAGTGTGGTAGGGCCTGGCATTAATCATGGCCAGTGGCGTCGTTAGGCCTGGGCGTCCGAGGCTACAGCCCCGAATGTTTTATGAATAGCCCCGGATATCAAAAAAAAAAAATCGAATTAGTAGTCAGAGTGGGCTGGTTATTTTATGTGAGCCAGCTTTGAAGCCCAGCTTTGGGTGCATGGAGGTACATGCCGGGACACAAATCAAACTCACCTGTCGCTGCTTACTATGTGTGTCTGTTTGGTAGGAGGCTCTGCCAATCTGTCATCGTGTAGTTTGAGTGGAACTAAAGGAATAGGCTCCGTTATGGATGATTTTAATCGGTCGGTCGGCCCTAGTCTAGGACAGAGAAGGCAAGGTGGGCTACATACAGCCAGCCATAACAGCCAGGAAACACAATGTCAGGAAAAGACAAGACAGGTTATGGATCTTCTTCACGTTTTCAAAAGAGGAAGAAAGGTAAGATATGTTATAGGTTAGTTTAATCAAGTGATTGATTATCCATAATATCTGGAAAGACAGCAAAAATCAGGCAGCTGTGTGGTGGCGAGTTGACTGAGTTGATAGCTTCATGGTTAGATGCCTACAAGCTACAGCAGTTTTTTTTTTTTTAGCTCAACATCTTCAATATAACATTGGATCACTGTAAACAAAATGTTACTATTTCTCTCCAGTCAGCTGGTTAGTCAGTTACTGAATCCTCCCATTCATTCACTTATGTGGGCTGCTGAACATTAAATGCAAAAACTAATTCTCTTTAATATAAATATATATATATATATATATATATACTGTGTGTGTATATATATATGTGAATATATATATGTATGTATATATATATATAATATTTTTATATATATATATTTTAACTAATTCTCTTCACATGAAACATTATTTTCAACTTAAGACATTGTTTCCCTTAAACGTGAGAAAATGTTTAAAAATTTAATTTTTAATTTGTGCCCTCTGTATATTTTACTATGCTGGTAGACTCCTCCAGCCATTCAGAATGGATTAGGCTTTTCATGGTGATCTGTGATGTGGCATTGAAAATATCAGCTTCCTAACAGAAGGGACATCACAAGTTAAATAATTTACTTCTTAAAATAAGTTATGCTTAAAGTTAAGTTTCCATGCGTAACAAACAAACCAAAGTAGCTCACTATTAGGTTGTAGTAATATAGTGAATAGGTAGTGGAAATATATAGAAATATGATTAAATATAACTCACTGGATGACGATTGGATTGCATCTTTTTTACAGTAAAGAGACAGATGAGGAGTGAGGAGCACATACTGTATATCATATATATTTAAAGTTTTATATATTAATTGATAACTGTGTCTCTGTTCATTTTTGCAAAACCTGAAATGAACAAGAGAGAGAGGAGACAGACAAAGAGAGATGAGGGGAGGAGAGAAATAAGTGTCAAGAGAAGAATTCAGGAGGCAGACCTGAGGAGAGAGACAGACAGACTACAATATACTGTATCACTGTTGACCTGTACAGACTGCTGCTCAAACTGTTTACTATGCTGCTTCATTGTTCATGTATGTTCATGTCAAATTACACCAGATTGATGCATTTTGCTGTTTAAATTTTAAAATTTTCTATCTCCTCCCCTGGACCCCCTACTATGGTTCTGCGACTTCCTCTGGGCTGAGCCTCGGATGTTCTGAAATCCTAACAACTCCCCTGATCATAGCCAATCAAATCAGCTCCTCTAATTCCCCTTTAAATGCAGTCCACTCCCCGCCGTGATGCACTGCCTATTTTTAATGGATGAGGAGAGTCCAGACTCACTCCACTCAAAGAGCTTGTCCCAAGAGGAAACTGATGTGCTTGTTTGCGAGGTGTAGAGTTGCATAATAAGAATATATGGCACCTCAAATATGCCACCAAGGGCAGATGATGTTAATTAGCGTGGGAGGAGGTGGCCGTTTGTGTAAATATCTGTTCTTCTGGTGCTGTGAGAACTGCTGCCCAGTGTAGGAGGAGGTTCAATGATGCCAGGCAAACAGCCAAACAGAATATTAGCGCAAACTATCGGGAAACGTTGCCTATGGGAGGGGAGTCCTCCACCAGTCAGTCGCTCACACCCACAGAGGATGTAGCTGCCTCCACAATCCCCACTGCAAGTGTGTAAGGTTTTGGAGGGCCACAGGTCAGCTTCCCAGGTGGTGCATTAGAATTATTACAATCAAGGTGCACTTTCATAATGTGTCTAACATCCATATTAATTAAAGAGTAGGATACAATGCGGCAGTAGCGTATTGCGCACCATCCTCTCCAGGGCCTTGCATTCTGGGTAGATTGTCAAATCAAACTGACCAGGGGCCGGATTCACCAATGTGTTCTTAAGATAGATCTTAAGAAATGACATAAGAGGACATTTTAGGAAGTTCTTAAGAAGGCTCTTAAGTGCAATTCCTCAATATTTTCTTAGTAACAGTCTCATTTCTTACGAATTTCTGTAATTTTCCTACTCAAGAACGTCTCAAAATAGGGCCTGAATTAATTCTGCTTAATAAACTTTAGGCTTACTGCCATTGAGGCTAGGAGACAAGGCTAGGAGGCTAGGAGGCTAGGAGACAAGGCTAGGAGGCAACCCAAAGTGCTTCCATTTACAAAACAATTGGGGAAAAACCTGTTTAGGGCAACTAGAGCAAAGATTTAAACATTGGTTGCTGTTGGTAACTGTAAAATTTGCAGCTTATTTTTCAACAGACATGAGACAGAGGCCTACCTGGCCCTACACCAAATAAAGCTTTACAATAAATGTTCATCTTAATGTTAGGTGTAGGGGAACCTATGAAGACTTTGAACTATAACCCACTTGTCTAAAATGTGTTTAAATATATGATATTAGAGGCTTACCTTTTCACTGTAGGAGTTTTAAGACAAGTGAAGGACTGTCAAGAACAAATCAAGAACAAATTTGAGAATTTTCATTTCAAGAATACCATTTATCGTAAGAAGAAAGGTAAGAAAATATATAAGAACTGCTTTTGAGAATAGCATTTTTTTTTTTCTTAAGACTAAAGTTAAGAAAAAAATGGCACTTGAGAAGATTTTTTTTCTTAGGAGGGTTTTGTGAATCCGGCCCCTGAACCACTGCTATACTTTAGTACATCATTAAGCTACTTAGTGTACCAGCCCATATTCTTTAACAACAAATGCACTGGGGTTTTCCTCTCCAGAATAGCCTATTTTTGTTGTTGAGAGGCTGTCTAGGCTGTGAAATAGTTATGCCAATGAATTCAACTGTTCTTTATCAGTCCAAATTGGCTTTCTTGGAAACTTCTTATAGTGTAGTTATACTATAACTAAACTCTGGAGAGGTGTTCCCATCTTACGCTGGCTGACATCAGTCAGAGCCTCAGGAGGTCGGCAGATGAGTCGGAAAACAAACTTCTGCCCCGCAGACAAATGCTCCCGGCAGCCGGTCCTCATGGACCTCCTGCTACAGCTCCACAGCTCCAGACCAGTTTGGTACCTGATACTTTATTTGTGTGTTTATTTCAGGAATAATGTTTTCATTGGCTTTTTTTGAAGAACATATTTTCATTGGCATTGTCGGGGAAAAATAAGCTTCACCCTTGTGGGTCAAAATGAATGAGCAAAGGTTCAAGAGTCTTCCGTGGATTCTTTATTCAGACATGCATGGTTCAGTTCAGTGTTACAGATAAGCAACAAAGAAGTAACAAAGAAGTGAAGCTCAATACACTCGCTTTTATACACTAGAGTATAAAGCCAAACCCACAGTTCAGATTTCTTGGCTCAAAGACAAAAACCTCACCGAATATGGGACACACAGAAGTACACATATGAATAGCATAAACTATTATTCACCTATAAGAACACTCAAAATCATTTCACAACCATATATAGCACACATGCACGCATACATGCACTGATTACCTCACCATGGTATGTAGAGAAAAAAAGACACTACTCTGAGAACAAAGAACAAAAGAACAGAGTGTGTTATTCATATAAAAAAAACATAGTATTAATTTTATTTCTTACAGCATTCTTTTAATTTTCCTTTTCCTGAATTTATTGTGTGGAAAGCCTCTAACATTTTCCTTTAATGTTGCACAATAATAATCCTTGCTCGTTGCAAATGTGTTTGATGTCTGTGTCTGCCCAACTCCATCCTCTTGGTATACAGTTCTGCCGCTCTCCATCTCAAGTCCTATAATGTCAGTTCTGTGAGGTCAGTGGTTTTCAACGTGGGGTCCGTGGACCACCAGGGGTCCTTGAGGGGGTTCCAGGGGGTCCCCAGTCAAATTGATGAATCGTTAAACTTCACCATTATTTCATTTTCAAGAAGTTAACACAATTGGAGAATGTAGAAGAATGACTGTTTTGATCATAGTTTCACTGTTATCTCTCTACCTACAATACAGATAGTCATGGGATTCTGGACAAAATCATATCTAACCTTAAAAATATTCACAGATTTGTGTCCAAGAGACAAAATCTCATCAAATGGGGGTCCGTGGTCCGCTTTAGTGTAATGTACCACCCAACCGGCTCAATCTGAAACGCATTTTTAACATTCCAAATGTTTGCTCAGTCGCTGACCTTGCCCTTGTAAAAACACCAACAAATGTTGTCTTTTGTGTTGTGGGCATAATGTATGGCACACTCAGCCATGATTTCAAAGGATAGCTATTGTCACCTAGCAGCCACCCATCCAAAGGTTCTTCTGGCTCAAAGACTGTAGGAATGACAGAGTTGAATGAGTCATGGCTCAAACCAGGATAATTAGCATACACACAGTTTGCGTCACAAATTACTCAGACATTTATGGAGTGGACCCCTTTCGATTAATCTAGGCCAGTGGTTCTCAACGTGGGGTCCGGGGACCACCAGGGGTCCTTGAGGGCATTCCAAGGGGTCCCCAGCAAATTGATGAATTGTTAAACTTCATTATTTTGTCATTTTAGAATGACTGTTTTGATCATAGTTTCACTGTTATCTCTCTACCTACAGTACAGATAGTCATGGAATTCTGGACCAAATCATATCTGACAATAAAAATATTCTCAGATTTGGGTCAGAGAGACAAAATCTCATCAAATGGGGGTCCGTGGCCCTAATGTGGACTAAATTTGGGGTCCTTGATAGGAAAAAGGTTGAGAACCACTGGAGGTGCTGCACGCAACTGCACGTGTGCAATTGATGGCACCCAAAACCCTTGGAAATCCACGTTTGACCATAAACCCCTGCTTAGTTCTTGACTGGCTTTCGGGTGTTGTAGGAAAAATAATGGACTCATTGGCGCGTTGGACTAGACAGGACGAAACTGCATGTATAGCCAAACTGGGAGTAGTCTGGACCAGACACCAAGATGCCAGACACCAAGCCTAAGATGTGCTGAAATGACTCAGTGGTGATAAAGGCAAGTGCTGCTGTCACTTTTTCAGCAACGGGGAGAGCTCAGGGATCTGCTTGATCTTGGGCACTGAAGCTCTGAACACAAGGGCAGAGCTTAAATAGTTGTGCTCACAGGTTGTAGGTATATTCAATTACCAGAGATAGCCACATTGGATGAAGCATGTGTAATTGTGCAACACTTTGAAAATGCACACCCCATCCATCAAATTATAGACTGAAGATGATCCTGCCAGCTTCAGACAGCTAAGGGGTTTAAACAACCTAATGGGAAGCCCCTCATACATGGATGTGGATGACAGATATTGGTAAGAATCAGCCCTTAATCGTACCCAGTACAGACCCTCCTCATTGGCATTATTGCCTTAACTGCATTAAAATCCCTTTTTCATGTGCATGTAAATGTCACTACTGGTTGAAGAATTTATATCAAAGTGAAACGGGCAAGCATAACATTCAATTACCAATGCAAAATTACCACTTCGCCGGCGCAAAGGCACCACACTTGAAAATAGAGCCCTTCCTCTCTTTCCATCTGCTTTGCTGTCTTCCAGGTTCTCCCATGATGTATGATGTAAATGAAATATGTCCGCCATGTAAAGCAAATTGTACATTAACTCAGAATAGCTATGGCACACTGACACATACTGAGCTGTTAAGCCAGCTTCCCTCCCCAAGGACCGTTTGGAATTCCCCCTCCCTTCCCCTCCCTTTTAGAGATTTTTTTTTTTTTTAACACATATTTTGCGTTCGCCATGGAGCCTTTCCCAGTGTAAGAGGAGGTCCACTTCCTTCTCTACCTCCTTCTCCTTCTCTGGGGAGAGCCTGTGTTATCCCGTGCCAGCCAGAGAGCAAAGAAAGGGAGGAAAAAAAGACGAGAAGAAGAGGCAGGGAGAGACCTCGGATCATCTGCTCTCATCTCTCTCCTCCTACCTCCAAACTGTATTCTCTTCTCCTCTCCTCCTCCTCCCCCCCCCCAGGGAGATGTTCTGGCCAGGAGGAATGAGCTGCATGAAGTGATGAGCTCAGCAAGGGTTTGCATCTTCTCTCAACTTATCAAGTTGATTCCCAGACATACTTCAAGTCAAATTTCACTGAGGAAATTTCACTGGTGTCACGATCATTTAACTTGTTTCTATACATTTACTTGAAGCATTTACTTAAATCAAGGCTTTTCAGATAAGTGAAAAGTAGCTTATACCCTTTTTACACCAAAATTAGCACGTACATGCGGGTGTTTTAAACGTGGGTAAACCCGCTAAAAATAGGCGATTGACTCCTTTCCCGTTGCCAGTAGATGAGTTTGCCTATCTGTTTTTTTTCTGGTGTGTCATGTTCGACGTCAGAAAACAGGGTTAGAAAACAGTAGAAAGCAGCATGGAGGCCAGTGACAATGTTACGGTGGTTACTTTTTTATATCTTTTACTTCAGTCTCTCTTTCAAACTCAACGCCGACTGAACGGTGCCATGCCATTGTTCCGACGGCCCATTATTCCGAAACCCCAATAACCCTAACTATGTCCCATTGGACCGAAAGCCCATTTGTCCGACAGCCCGTTATCCCAAAAACAAACGGCCATTGCTCTGAAAATACACACTCTCCCTGCAGTTTGAAAGATTCATGGCCTGCAACCAGTCGGCCCTGCTTCCTAATGTTTCACACCCTCTTTCCCCCGGTTGAATCTAAATCTAAATCTTCCATCGTTTCTCAAACAAACAGAAGCACATGGCTAATTATTAAGCAGAATGACGTCATCGGACCTTCCCGGGTGCAACGGAGGAAGCTCACAATGAAGAAGTCCAGCAAACAATATGCAAAACCAAAATCAATCTAATGCTGTAAAATGACATGACCTACCATATCAGGAAACCAGGGAACTTGAAATGAATCTTCTAGCCAAACGCTTCCACAAGCATAAAAATCAATCTTCCAGTGCAACTGCAGTGAAGTGGAAGCAGAAGCAGTAACAGGACATCAGCTGGCCTATAAAGCAATATTCCACTTAGTTTTAACATGGGGGTTATTTAGCGCTTGACCGCCATGAAAACCAGAACATAAACTACTCACCAAGATCAGATGCAGCTGATCGAGTTTGTAGCATTCGGATTTTTACTTCCCATTCATTTGAATGACGCCACGAAAATAGCCTAAAAGCTTACATTTAACACATTCAGCAACAGATCCCGCTACTGTGATTTTCAACTGACTGTGGGTCCAACGTTTTAGAAATAGCATTTTTATTGATAGAAGACAACATAGTGGAGGGATACTATTTAGGAGAGATAGTTCCTGTTTGGGATCTAGTTTTATTTTTAAATACGAATTTTAGTGTAAAGTTAAAACAGAAATGCAAAATGACGAAGGACCTAAGACTGCTTTATTGTCTTAAAAGCAGGATCTGTTGTTGAACCTGTTCACCAACGTGTTAAATGTAAGTTTTCAGGCTATTTTCATGGCCTCATTCAAATGAATGGGAAGTAAATTGGTGATTAATTTATTTTCTGGTTTTCATGGCGGTCAAGTAACAAGTAACCCCCATGTTAAAACTAAGTGGAGTAGTGCTTTAATACCACAGGCATTTCCGACATGGCAGTTCAACAAGGACCTAAAGAAAATACTATAGTCTCTTAGACACATCAGCACATAGAGATGCTGGCCCTTCTGGCATGCATAATAATGATTCATTCTTGAAACAAGTTAATCTATCATCAGCATTATCATTATCATCAAGTGCCATCTCTGGAGAGCAGCAATTTTTTTTTTTTTACCTATCCCTGCATTTAAGATAACATGACAAGAAATATGCTGAAATAAGCTTGCTAAGTGGGAACACAAGATAAAGTCACTTGCTGAGCTTGTCATTTTTTCTTTTTGCAGTGAGAGAGAAGAGAAAGAAATGGAAAAAGGGGGTGGAGAGGAGAGTTAAACAGCAGAGGTCACATTTCTACATCTTGATTTTTGTCTTCCTCAGGTCGCTGCCTCCACGGCTGAATCACAGAGATTTGTTTCTATTTCAACTTCTCTCTCGTTCCACCTCTTCTGTTTCCCTTCCTCTGTTCTCTTCGTATCGGGGGAATTAACCAGAGAGAGAGAGAGAGAGAGAGAAATAAGATACAAAGAGTTAGAAGAGCAGTGGATGCAGGGAAACAGGGAGAGAGAGAAGACCAAAGAAAGTGAAAAAACTTTCATCTTGCTCAGGATCTTGCTAATTTTCTAGCATATCTCTCTTTTCGCCTATCTCCACCTCTACTCTCCTCCCCTATTCATGTGCTTTATTCACAGAGCGGCCATATTTTATTCACATCATACTTAGGGTGAGAAACCCTACCCGGAAGACTGTGAAGTAGATATAAGCAATGGCAGATCAGCTGTGTAAGTTGTAGCTAATGGTAGTGGTTTTCACCAGTTAAAGTCAGCTAACGCTAGCTAGCAAGACACAGTTAATGCCACTAAGGATATGACACACAATGTTGGAGCCATTTCAATTAATCAACATATTGTAAATAGTAATAGTAAGTAGTTTTACTGGCTGATGACTAATAGAATCAGCTGTGTAAGTTGTAGCTAACGGAATTGTATCCAATTCCAGCCACTCGGTCACTCGCATAATTTCCGGTGTTTACCGGCATTTTTATATGGAGTTCCCAATCGAAAGCTAATAAATGACATAAATTCATACACATTTCAGAAGCTAGGTATCAAATTTCATAAATATCTATAGACATTTAAGCATATAAAACACTAAGTTACAAACTTAGTCACGAACAAGAAGCGGGAAGCCTTAAATCCCACTGGGCGACTGAGTACATAGCCTGCACTTCTTACAAGTATCTGTAACATTGTGAAGGTACAGGAAGGGTTAATAAAGGGTTAATATCGAGTATATGAATCCACCGACACGGACAAAAGTAAGTGTCCAGAATTGGATACGAATTTTGAATCTCAAAAATAGTTGAGCTATCATCCATTTGCAGGGACTGGAAGAAAATCAAGTACAAGTTAAGGTAAAAGCGATATTAAACCTTAAAAAAGACAGATGGAGGATTGTTAATTTATGAGAAACTTCAGCGAAAACAGTACAGGATGAAATATATTGGTATATGATTGTGATTTTTTGGTCATATGCTGTCCGGAATTGGATACGCTGATGTTAACAGTAGTGGTTTTCACCAGTTAAGCTAACGCTAACGTTAGCTAGCATGACACAGCTAATGCCACTAAGGATAAGACACATAATTTTGGAGCCATTTCAATTAATGAACATATTGTAAATATTTTCTAAGTAGTTCTACAGCCACGTATACGTGCGGCAATAGCTTAATTGAACCAGGTGTGGGATAAACAACCAAGGAAGACACCGCAGAGAAGCGTTTTTTTTGTTTGTTGATTTGATATTTTGAACTCTTTTGAATGTATGTTGTTTGGGGTTTTTTTTACCTACATTATCCTTTTGATTAGAACTTTCATTCACCTCATCTGGACCTACCCATCTCACCCCATCTCACAGTAAGAAAGGCAACCTACATATGTGTGTTGGAAGTGTCGCATGGCGTCTAAATGGCTTAATTGAAGTTGAACATAGAAAGCCAGAACACATAATGTTAGCATAATACTAAAGGTCAAGACTGTAAATGTCAGTTACTAAGAATAAGATTGTGTTGGGTTGGAGATAAATATTAACATTAACCACATAAAGCAGTTGAATGCTAACATCTAACTTCATGGACATGTGAACCCTGGTGTGAGCTCTTATGTTTCATATTGATCAGGGCTGAGATTGTTCCAGTCCCACCACTATAGATTTCCATTATAACCAGTACAGACTGTGTCCAGTTCCATGGCGCTGTATAGACCTAATTAATGATCAGTTTATTTGAATATGGCCTTTGCTCCCCTGCTTCCTGCCTTCATCTCCCTTCCATGGAGAATATAGTTCTATCGTTATAGCTTATAACATACTGCCTATGTGTTGTCTCACAATTCTAAAAAGATTGTGCTATATATACTGTATATTGCCATACATCACATGGCAGCAGTCCGTGTGAACTAATAGATGAAGATCCCAGAAGTACATTCTCCAATCAGGTGATGTCTAAATTCATTTAGATACAAGGAGAGAATTATGGGAGATGTGTGGAAAAATCACAACTAAGATGTGAAGATTCTTAAGTGCAGAACATGCTATGTTAGTCACCCTAGATTTTTCCAGGTGTAAACCCACAGTAGGCAAATTAAGGACGAAACAGGGGAACATCTACAGTTGTATAATTTACTATAATTCCATTTTTAGATGAATATTTCAATGTGTGTGTGTGTGTGTGTGTGTTAGAGAGAGAGCTATCAATGTTGCAACAGTGTGCTGGCCACAGATTTGTTGTTGACAAGAAATGCAGTTTGTGTTTTTTTGTGTGTGTGTGTGCGTGTGTGTCAGTGAATGCATGTGTATGTGACGACGATGATGAAATCTATGGTAATGTTCCTCTCATCTGCCTTTAGTTGTATAATTCATAGAAGATCTAAGCCAATCCGTGTGTGTGTGTGTGTGTGTGTGTGTGTGTTGGTGCAGTTGGTCCTTCACTTGGTCCTCATACGGAGAGAATTGAGATACGAACAACATGTTTTTAGCTTTAACAAGGGCCATTTTAGATTTGGGGTTAGACTACTAGAATAAGAGCATGGAAATACTAGGAAACTATGCTGTCATTTAGACATAGTTCCATCTAATAAGCAGAATATTCTTTTTACTGAGCTCTTTTTTATCAATATGTTTCTATATAAATAGGAAATGCAGTTTATTTTCTTATCCTGCCTTTACAGCATTGTTACCTTTTAGGAGTCAATGATTATGTTTACATGCACACTAAAAGTTTGACCTTATCCCGATTAAGGCAATACCCTGAACTACAGAAATTGTTGTGTAAAAGCCTTTAAAGGTATAGTTCACCCAAAAATGAAAATTCTGTCATCATCTACTCACCCTCATGCCAAATGAAACACAGGTGAAATTTGTTAGTCCCAAGTCTCCGAAACAACTGAAGTCAATGGGGATCAATGGCAATCACACTGTGAATAGAAAGAACTATACACCATTATTTGTTGCAAATCAATCAGCTGTAGTTAAGATTTGCACTAAATGATGGTGTAAATATACTGTAGGTCTTTTTGGAACTCTGAAGAACTGGTCCCCACTGACTTCAGTTGTTTTGGAGAAGGCTGCTATGGAGTTGTGCTGGCAACCTCCCTGTGTGTTATATGGACAAACTTCACCTGTGTTTCAACTGGCATGAGGGGGAGGAGATGATGACAGAATTTTCATTTTTGGGTGAACTATTCCTTTAAGATGTTCTGCCATCATGTGAAATGAACAAAGAAATAAAGAGCAAGATGGGAAAAATGCACCATCGTGTTCGCATGCAGACGAAAGGAGAGGTTCTGCTGGTCCTTGCGTTGGTTCCTGTAGACCTTTAGACCGATTATTGATGATCCCACATATTCTACATGTAATTACCACTAGGAAGTTGACGTGAATGGTTTTTTCCCAGTCAGCAGATCGTATTTTACAGCACATACGATATGAATTAAATGCAGCATCAGAGTACTTGAGCGGTCTCTACGGCAATACATGACTGTAGGCTATTTATGTGTGTAAATGTGAGTGTGTGTGTGTGTGTGTGTGTGTGTACGTGCATGGTGCACGCATTACTGTATCTGTGTGTTTGGAAAATACTGGGTAGAGTGTGTGTGTGTGTGTGTGTTTTGAGAATGGTACAATGTTGGTGTGTTCCTAGAATATCTTAGTTCCTTAGCATTTGTGTGTGTGTGTGTGTGTGTGTGTGTGTGTGTGTGTGTGTTTGCGTTGTGGACATAAAGTATGCATGCATGGTTGTGTGTCTGGACATGCGCATGTGTGTGTTTATAGTTAATTATTATTCTAAACATAACTGCCCACAGTCACATCCTGTCTGTCAATTACCCTCCATGCTTGTGTGTGTGTGTGTGTGTGTGTGTGTGTGTGTGTGTGTGTGTGTGTGTGCCCCAAGCCTCCTGTTATCCATCAGTACTCAGTACATCACTACATCTGTCTCTTATCGCTCTCTGTGTCCCAGACATTATCAAACGATTAACCTGCGGGTCAGCGGGGATTAACAGTGACTGTGATCGCCGATGCAGGGTTTCATTAAACTGTCTGTGATGTCTTAATAAAGGGGACAAGGCCTGAATTAGCCCAGCAGAAAGCCTTTACATGTCACCCCCCATTGCCTTTATTTCCCCTTTGCTCTTATCTTTTCTAGTTCCCTTCCGCTCTCGTCCTAAATGTTACCCCAGCCCTCGTTTTCACACCCACACCCGACTTGTAAACTATAAATAAAGCCTGTATGAAGCAGATTAAGCCTCCAAGTTTTTAAAATTCTTCTAGATAAAAAAGCCATCTTATACTGAAGGCAGATTTACATAGAGTTTACATAGGATTACATGACATGATGACTGGGTGACTCCCAGTTTGACTCCCAAAAACATTCACAGGTCTCTACTAACCTGTGATCCCTTAAAATAACCTTACATTTTCATTAATTACATGAATTCATGCAAAATTCATGCAAAATCCCCTTAAAATCAGTTAAGAGAGTTATTAATGGAGGAGATCCCATCAAAACCTTGTTAAACACCCCTTAATCTTGACTCCTTACTTTCTAATTTAATGAAAAATTCAGGTAGAGAGGAACTTTTTCATTAATTTCCACTTAATAACTCTATAAACCAGTGATTCTCAACCTTTTTCATATCAAGGACCCTAATTTAGTCCACATTAAAACCACGGACCTCTATTTCATGAGATTTTGTCTCTCAGACTCAAATCTGAGAATATTTTTATTGTTAGATATGATTTTGTCCAGAATTCCATGATTGTAGGTAGAGAGGTAACAGTGAACCTATGATCAAAACAGCCATTCTTCTACATTTTCTAATTGTGTTAACTTCTTGTAAAAGAAATAATGGTGAAGTTTAACAATTCATCATTTTGCTGGGGACCCCCTGGAACCCCCTCAAGGACCCCTGGTGGTCCCCGGACCCCAAGTTGAGAACCACTGCTATAAACCATGCACAAAAGGCATGAAAAATCCCTTAATTACTAGTGTCTCTGTGAATCAACCCATGAATAAATCCCTTACAAACCCATGATACTAACCTTAGTTTTTTGAACTATGATATTTTTAATGGATAATTCATGTTTATGCAATGATAAATTACAGACTTTTCAGGGCTAAAATTAAGGGGTTTGCTTTCGTCGTGGTTATAGTCAGAGAAAGTGACTCCCATCACTATTTTATTAAATAACACGCTTTACTTTAAGGAGTTGACTATTGGTGATCACAACTATTTCTCTTGAAAATGAAGGACTTTTGTATTGTTTCACCCATTCTGAAGTGAAATACTGAAATGCGTAAGGCAAAATACAGAGACACAGCAGGTGATGAAACAACGGATCAGGGGGTTTATCTGCAGAAGTGGTGTCAGCGATGTTGGATCAGAGAGGAAGGGACACATTCTCCAAGGACTTCAATAGGTTTTAAA
Source organism: Centroberyx affinis (assembly GCF_046629955.1). NCBI lineage: Eukaryota > Metazoa > Chordata > Actinopteri > Beryciformes > Berycidae > Centroberyx > Centroberyx affinis. The sequence goes on from NW_027280276.1 coordinate 233,487, forward strand.
TATGACGGTTCAACAAAACACTGGCATCACTGCAAGCCATGGATAGTATTAAGAAGAAGAAAATATCCCAATTGCATTCAGTTTCAAAACCTTTAATAGCAAGCTGACATTTTGTGCCAATATTCAATATCTTTAAAAATGTGTTTGTGTTTCCCCTAGAATTGTATTCTTGTCAGGGAGGAAAAGCCTCTGAAACAGCATTTAGACCATCATGGGACACTAGAACTCTCCACTGAAACCCAGACAAATGAAATTCTTTTGGGGTTAGCAGCTCCATGGAGTCCCAGGGTCCTATGTTCCCAGGGTCCTATGTTCCCCAGATTTATATGGCACATAATGGGAACATGACAAAGGGTCCTATGTTCCCCAGTTCTAGTGGTAGGGTTAGGGTTTGGGTTAGGGTTAGGGTTAGCGACCTTCAAAAACAAATAAAATGATAACCATTGGATTTGTTGTGTTTATATAGCTGTTTTGAAGCCTTGTTCAAATAAAAAAAACTGGATAATATTTATGAAATATTTTAACTTGAAACGGGTAAAATTTGACCCGAACACAATAGGAGGGTTAATGTGTGTTAACAGAATATTGAACTGGGGAATATAGGACCCTGGGAACATAGGACCCTGAGAACATAGGACCCTGGGAACATAGGACCTTGGGAATTTAGGACATTTAGGGAACATAGAATACTCTCCAATACATGTACCCTGGACTATACCTGGTGGAATTTGCGAATGACAGCTTTGGCGAGTCTCTTTGAGGGAGAGGAAACTGATCCTGGCCCAGTTTAAACAGAGTTCATTGAATGGTGACAATTGTCCCATCTTCAGTTAACACCACAAAAACCAAGCAGCTCATTACCTCTGGCAAAAGAGACCACCCTCCCTCCCACCATGATTGGTGAGGAGGTTATTGAAGCTGTGGAGGAATATAATCATAGGGTCATCAAGTCATCAAGTTAAGCGAAGGAACCGTACAATGGATGTGTTAACCACTGTCATTACTTATTCGGATTCATCTGGTGTCCACACGATCGCCATACAAGCAAACTGTCAGAATCCAGTACAGCAGAGAGTTTCTTCTTCAAAGGCATTAGCCCAGCAGCGTGAGATATTCAGCTAATTTCTCTTCTCTTCTCATTTCTCGTTTTATCTGCTTTTACACTGGAAATTTATGCTCTTAACCACTGTATCAAGTAATGGCTTCTTCGATGACGGGTGTGTGATAAGGACCGGACAGGATAGGGAGTCATCTGCTGAAGTCATGCGCTGAACATCTGGGCCCAGTGTTCTGTAACATCTTTCAGATGTCACTTAGTCAGTAGACCGTGCCCAAGCTTTGGACATCTGCATTCAACACTATTCAGCCACTTATTGACAACTCGGTTGGATTTTAATCTCGTAGGCTGGATATTGAATTTCTTAACACAAAGAACTCAGAGACTCGAGGTAAACGGCCGTCTATCTGATTTCCTTTTTGTACATTTTGTATACAAATGATTGCCAAAGCCAACATAAAGAAAGGCACATACTGAAATTTGTGGATGATTCAGTCATTGTTAGTCTCTTGGAGGAAAATGATACATCATGGACCTGTTCGGGATGGCTTTGTACAATGGTGTGGCAATGCTTTTGTTGCAACTAAATGTTTCAAAGACTAAAGATACGCACATTGATTTTGGACAAAATTCACAAGATAGTGAATCAACAACAATTAAAGCCCAGATAGAAGATTTTGTCAAGAGTTACAAGGATCTAGGCGCCATAATTGATTGTAAGCTGTCTTTTGACTTGAACACAGATGCACTGCAGAAAAAAGGGCAACAGCTTGAGAAAGCTCAGGTCTTTTGACATCAACAAGACCCTGATGACGATGTTTTAGAAGTCTTTTACTGAGTTCATTTTCAGCTTTTCTGATGTGGTGGTTTGTCAATTTGAACGTCAGACATAGGAATGTACTCAACCGTACTGTTGACCAGTGTAGCAAGATAATTGGGGTCAAACAGGCATGCTTGACTGAGCTGTTTAACAGACAGGCCTTGTGTAAGGCTTGTACAATCTTATTGGACTGTGACCACCCACTGCACTCCCAACTTCTCTCTCTGCTCTCAGAGTCTGATACCAACTGCCTAAGATTAGTATCAATTGATGCAAACATAGCTTTGTTCCCTCAGCTATCAATTTAATAAATCCTACAGCAGCATAGGCACGAAGCTCTTTACCACATACAATTGTGACCCTTTGTATTATGTTTATGTATGAATGTGTGTTTCGTATTGTAAATTGCTGCACACCAATTGCCCTACTGGGATTATAATAATAGAGTCTGAGAGATCTAGCTCACCTATACTCGACCAGACTGAACAAAATAGCAGAGGCAGACAGCTGCAGACATTTCTCACCCCCTTATCCATGAGTTTCAGGTTCTCCCATCTGGGCGCAGGTCTAAAACAAATCGAACCAGAAGCTCATTCATCCCTTCAGCCATCACTCAGTTGAATACAGTGGCGGCTCCTGCCAAATCTCTCAGGGGGGGCAATTGTTGCGATGATGGCTAAGGTTACCCGTTCAATGGGTAAATTAACGCAAGTCAGCTAGCTAACTTGACATTGTCACATTGCATTATACAATTCGTTTTTCTGGTCACTTTGCATAGCAATACCACCAGTAACCACTAGATGGCAACATAAGAAAAGGATTGTTCCTTAGGCTACATACTGTAGTATCTGTGGACAGCTACATCCAGGAGTTCATTGTAAATGTCTTGAATAAAATTATTTTGGCTCTACAATGACTGAACAATCCACTGTGGTCATCAACAGATAAAGTAAGGTAACGTTAGCCTTGTTGATCTTGAATGTGACCACTGCATTCATGTGGTGTCGTTGGAATAATCGGAAAAATGAGCTCCCAACCGTGAAGCAAATGTGGAAACAGCTATCAACGTGTTGTTTAAACGCTCTAAGCAATAAAATAAAATACAACACATCTTCTTTGTAGCCTCCATGTTGTTTCCACATTACGACTTAAAAGCTCATGAACACACCGAAGTTGGAAGAACGACTTCCCAACAGAAATGGGACCATCCGAGGAGCACGTGAATGCACCAGGTTACGTATGACGAAAACACGTTAGTGCAAGCCCACCCGGAACCCATAGAGATTGCATTGCAGTGCCTGCAGTTCGAAAAAAAATTGCCTTAACATGAAAGTCTATCAGAGCGATCTGGGCGATTTTCAACCAGACTGAAATCGCCTGAAAGGGTTGGTACTCCACGGAACACAACTTGACGCTGCGGCTGATCGGACTATGATATTCAGAGGCAGGACAAACTGTCTTGAAAATTTGTATAATTTATTATCATCATTATTATTATTGTGGCTCAAGGAGGGCGGCGCCCTATCGCCCTCTATTGGTCAGCCGCCCCTGGTTGAATAGACAGTGGAGATAGGCTGAAGCCATAAAAACATCTATTCAATGTACTCCAGTCCTACATACTGTGAACAATATGCACTTTTTTCCAGCGTCCTTGTTTTTATTTTACTACTTTTAAATGATTTAGATGTTTTGAACTATTTTGCAGTTAAACATGTTGCTACATTATGGGACATGCACTTCATTCATGCACTTTATCCGGGCATGTCCATGTTATATTGGATGTGCTTTACAGTATGCGCTTTATCTTTACATGTGCGTCACCTGAGGGTTGCTGATAACACAGCACTGAAACTCAAACTTTACTGCAAAGTATGCATTTTATTTTAATAGGTGATTTCACTTTCATCATGTGATATGATTGTGTACTGAATGTTGAAATAAGTGTTGTAACTGTTTTTAAGCTGCAAAACAAATTGCCTCAGCCCGTGTCTATAATACATTATAATCATACTTATAACACATTATAATGCCATCATAATGCATTATAAGGATAGTTATAATCATGCATAGACATTTATAATGTTTTATAACATTACTCATAATCTGTTATAAAGCTTTTTCATTTAAGTGGTAATGAAAAAGCTTTATAACAGATTGTAAGTAATGTGTTTATAATATAAAACATTATAACTGTCTATAACTATGCATGATTATAACTATACTTATAATGCATTATGATGGCATTATAATGTGTTATAAGTATGATTATAATGTATTATAGACACAGGCTTCATAGAAAGTGTTACCAAAGTTTTTCTAATCTTATCCAATCTGGTAAGGAAACAATGAAAATAACCATCAGAGCTACAGTATATTTCATACCTGATTTCATTATTATTTAAAAGCAGCTGCTATCGGATCACCTATGAATATATCATTGTCAAAGAGTAGCCTTGCGTGACAAGCCTGACAGAAACAAGACACACATACATGATTCAAACACAGGAGATGCATACATGTTTAAAGATAGCTCTCTTCTCCCATTCTACTTTCTCTTTTTGTCTCTCACACCCTGTGTATTGGTATGGTTGAATAGACGCCAGGGGCTCTGTGTGTGTGTGTGTGTGTGTGTGTGTCTGTGATATATGGACGTGTGTGTGTGTGTGTGTCTGTGTGTCTGTGATATATGGACGTGTGTGTGTGTGTGTGTGTGTCAGCTACTTTATGTGTAAATGTATGTGAGTGTGAGTGCGTGTGATGCAATATGTATGCATAGCCGTTGCTGTATATTGAATATGCATGCCACTTTGGCCAGGCACACATACGTACAGTAGTGTGCAATTTGCAGAAGTGTACAATATGTGTACAATACAATAAATTTAAATCACACATAAAGAAGGTGACCAAAACAGCATTTTATCATTTAAGAAATATTGCCAAAGTACGGCCATTCCTATCCCAAAATGACGCTGAAATACTTATCCATGCTTTTATTTCAAGTAGATATGATTACTGTAATGCTCTTTTTACCGGTTCTCCAAAACAGTCGATTGAGAAACTTCTTATTCAGAACTGTGCTGCTAGACTTTTAACCAAATCAAGGAAGAGAGAGCATATTTCCCCTGTTTTAATTACACTCCATTGGCTCCCAGTATCTTTTAGAATAAGTTTTAAGGTCCTATTGCTTGTCTACGAAGCTCTAAATCAGTGGTTCTCAACGTGGGGTCAAGGGACCACCAGGGGTCCTGGAGGGGGTTCCAGGGGGTCCCCAGCAAATTGATGAATTGTTAAACTTCAGCATTATTTCATTTATAAGAAGTTAACACAATTAGAGAATGTAGAAGAATGACTGTTTTGATCATAGTTTCTCTGTTATCTCTCTACTTACAATACAGATAGTCATGGAATTCTGGATAAAATCATAGCAGCCTTTTTTAACTATGCTCCAAAATTATGGAATACCATACCTAAAGCCATAAGAGCTCAGTGAACATTTTTAAACAACAGCTAAAAACGTATTTATTTAACTTGGCTTTTAATTGAAGTCATTCTATTTTTACTTTTTTTTTTTTTTTTTTTACATATTATATCGTTTTTACCAGTTTCTGTTTTTACTGTCCCTTTTACCATCTACTGATCTATTTATTGCTACTCCTTTCCATTTGCCCTTGTTTTAATTTGTCTGTTTTCAATTTGTAGTTCTTTTAATATCAAGCATTTTTTTATGTAAAGCACTTTGAACGGCATCGTTTGTATGAAAAGTGCTCTATAAATAAAGTTTATTTATTATTATTATTATTATTATTATTATTATTATTATTATTAATATGCAGATTGATTGATTAAAGGTACATTTTTCATTCTGAAATTTATTGTAATAAGTCAAGTTTCACTTGGTCAGCTTATCAGAGATGATAGATGATATATATTTGGTTGTATTTGGGAATTTGTGTGTGTGTGTGTGTGTGTGTGTTTGATGTAATATGCATGCGAGAGATGGCTTACAATCTGATATGTATGTGCAGCTACAGTCTTTTTCTCTGACTCCTTCCTTTCTCCCTCCATTTATGCCAATGGCTCCAGCAGTAGTTATGCATCGCCGCTCTCAGATGAACGCCTCATCTTCAAAACATCCGTGTTTCAGCAGCTGAGAAAACCAATTTTCTCACTGATGTGTTTTTAAACTGTCGAACTGTAGATGATTTCTCTCAAATTTTAAAGAAGGCGCCGGTCTAAACATAATAGGGTGTATTCATAAAACTCACCCTATACATGAACACAGATTACCGCCTCAATTTAGTCTCTTTTGCTTGCGTCACTCATTTTTTTTTTATCTCCTTTTCCCCTTACCTTTCGAGACGTCCTTTTGTCCTCTTGCCAGGCCGTAATTGTAAGAATTTGTTCTTATGTGTCCCGCCTCGTTAAATAGAGGTTAAATAAAAATAAATAAATAAAACACATAATTCTGACCGAAACATATGAGAAACAACAATTCTGAACTAATATTTTCAACTCGCCATTCTTGACAGTTTTGCAGTGGTGGAAGAATTATTCAGATCTTTGACTTAAGTAAAAGTAGCAATACCACAGTGTAAAAATACTCTGTTACAAGTAAAAGTCCTGCATTCAAAATCTTACATAAGTCAAAGTACAAAAGTATTAGCATTAAAATATACTTAAAGTAGCAAAAGTAAAAGTAGTCATTATGCAGAACGGCCCATTTCAGAATCATATATATCATTTATTATTATTATATGTTATTGGACTATAATTATTGATACATTAATGTGTTCATCACTTTAATGTTGCAGCTGGAAAGGTGGAGCTAATTTTAATTACTTTATATACTACTGGGTATCTTAACCTATAAAATATATCATAATTTATTAGTTGATTTATAACCCTAACCCTAAATCTGCAAAGTAACTAGTAACTAAAGCTGTCAAATAAATGTAGTGGAGTAAAAAGTACAATATTTCCCTCTGAAATGTAGTGGAGTGGAAGTATAAAGTAGCATGAAACGGAAACACTCAAGTAAAGTACAAGTACCTCTAAAATGTACTTAAGTACAGTACTTGAGTAAATGTACTTTTACATACATTCCACCACTGCAGTTTTGCATAGTAGAATACTGTGCTTTTACAGAAGACATTGTGTTAAACAGACACATACTTATGCTTTACATTGATGAAATTTTTACACGGATGCACTTCCTCACTGGATGTACTATGCAGATTTATAACCACACTAACTGCCCTACTATTATCACAATATTATCACAGTTCCAGTTTATGCATAATGACATTCTCCTGTTTATAAGAGAGCAGATATTGTGCTGGCAGACGGAACATTCCAAATAGTTTGCTACTCTGATACGACACTGAATATGTCACAGCTCATTAACATGTTGATTGTCATTGGCTTTCAACTGGTCAAACGCTGACAATAACAAATTTTTATGAATGAGTTGAAAATACAGCGGCATTACGTTTGCGTAGTGCAAAGCTGTATACCACTGAGTTTTATGAATCTGGGCCTATGTGTATGAACCATGGCAGAAATCCTTCCCGTGTAGAGGCTCCTATTAATAACATCAGTACTGCATGGGTGGGTTTAATTTATATTTCAATCACTTAGCTGAGACTGTTATCCAGAGTGACTTACAAAGAATGAGCAGGTAATTCAGTGTCTTGCTCAAGAACACTTCAACGGGGCACATTGCTGTTGTGGGGATTGAACCTGTGACCTCTCTGTTATGGGTTCTCCAATTCTCCAGTGGACCTTTATGACGGAGCCAGACGTGGTTGCTAGGAGATTTGTGACGCAGCTGCAAAGCCTCTATAGATCTGGTTCACCTTTGATCTAAAAAATGCATGGTTTGGATTGGACTCTAGGAGCGAGGGAAGGCTCTGCCACGTTGCACGATGTGTACATGTGACATGGCAGCACATTACATTGCATGTATATACCCACATACATGGACAAGTACAATGTAGTATGCAGTATTCAGGGCTAAAGTATGATTTGTCAGTTGTTTTCCCTGGCACCACATTCGCATGAGGAAAAAATACTCATTAGGGAAAAAAAGTGGAAGAATAAGAATGTGTGGGTATATATCTATGTATGCATTCTATGCTATGGTAGAGGATATTTTATCGTGCCAAAGTTGCTTACCAAAACAGAAAACCATTAAGGTTCTCTTACGTTGTGGATTCTTGAGTTCTGATTACGTTCAAAGCAGCAACTACAACAATTTTGGATGCTAGAATACAATATAAACACTACAAGATGTCTTTCCTCATTCATCCGAATGAAATTGCGACAAAATATAAAAAATAGTGTATTTCTGTGGTGTTCCATGGGCAGTGGCGTGTCCAGGCCATTTTGACTGGGGTGGACGAGGTGGGGCACAGGAAGGATGTAGGCAGGTCCCAGGTCAGAATTCTGAATTCCGAGTCATTCTGACTTTAAACTCAGAATTCTGACTTTATTCTCAGAAATCTGAGATTAATCTCAGAATTTAAATACATTTTTCACATGTGGCCCTAATCCTCTTCCATACAAGGCCCAGGTTGAAAACAACCAGAATTATCAGTCATCACTGTCAACTGTATGCATGTAAAAAAAATGTATGATACTAACATTACTTCTTGGTCTTTATCTTCAAGTGCGTGCTGCATTCTATTTGGTCAAACATAGTGTTTTTTTTCACATTGATCCCTAATTTGGTCTTCTCTTTGCTCCCCTTGACGTGTTTCTTGGAACTCAAGTTTTGGAAAAAGAAATTAACTGGCTTGATGGTCCCGCCTCTAACATGACCATCAGCCAGTCATAACTCAGGATTTTGGGGTGGCACCTGGGGTGGCCAATCTGATTGAAATCTGATTGGCCACCCCAGGTGCCACCCCAAAATCACCCCTGGCCACCCCCTAGACACGCCCCTGTCCATGGGATACGTTCTGATGCTAAAGCCCTTAAACCACAATAAAAAGCATTAAGCTAAGCCAGTACATGGTTTTCTGTGGCAAGTGACCAGCCTACATCAAATATCCACTTTGTGAAAGCGCCATGTAAACCAAGTTGTTTCATTTCCTGGCATGAGACCATTAAATGATTTTCAGTTCAGTATGTATTTTTTGCCCAGGGCGTTATGTTCAGTCTTTATCCTTGCTTAGGGCTCCGAAGTTCTAATAGGTGTGAGTTCTAATAGTGCAACCTTGTGCAAAGAAGCCCCTCTGGTATCTTTACCACCTAAAGCTCTGTAAAAGCCAGGAAAAGCCCTGTTGCCACTTTACATAATCTCTGGTTTATAACACATTCATTACACCTCAACCAGAATTTCATAACATCTACATTCATAAATACTGATTCAATTTGTATGTCAGGTTTACATTAGGTCACGTAATGCTTATTAATATGTCATTTGCCATTGGTGACATAACAATGAAAGAGTCAAATTATTCAAAAAAAAAAATCCTCCCAGATGACTTGGCCATTCCTCTCCTTTACTCACAAATTACCCACCTTTCAATGTGCTTTCTCATCTCATTTTATTTATTTTATTCAATAGTTTACTGTGTTCAAAATCTACATGAACATTTACTAACAAAGACAAGCTATGTCATGTAACAGTCTCTTGTGCAATAATCCAGGGTGAGCATTCATACAGAGGCTGAATTCAGACATCAAAAGAATGATGTGCTAACCCACAAATGGTGACGGGGACCAGGGGCCCTTGAGGGGATTTCCAGGGGGTCCCCAGCAAACTGATGAATTGTTAAACTTCAGTATTATTTAATTGACAAGAAGTTAACACAATTAGAGAATGGAGAAGAATGACTGTTTTGATCATAGTTTCACTGTTATCTCTCTACCTACAATACAGGTAGTCATGGAACTCTGCACAAAACCATATCTTACAATATAAATATTCTCAGATTTGGGTTCGAGAGACAAAATCTCATCAAATGGGGGTCCGTGGCTCTAATGTGGACTAAATTAGGGAGTGTCACTGTAAATCAGGTGGCTTGACCCCTAACACCATTGCCTCCTAAACAGTAATATGGGACACACGAAAACACACGTATGAATAGCATAAACTATTATTCACCTATAAGAACACTCAAATAATAATAATAATTTCATAACCATATATAGCACACGTGCACGCATACATGCACTGATTACCTCACCATGGTATGTAGAGAAAAAAAAGACACTCTACTCTGAGAACAAAGAACAAAAGAAGTGTTATTCATATAAAAAAAAAACCCCACAATATTAATTTTATTTCTTACAAACCCCATTGTAACTACCTATCATCTCCTATATATCATCATAAATCATACACATAGGAAATGCTCCCATATTTGGTTGAATTTTCATCTTAAATTGTTCACTTTAGTTATTGTGTACTCAAAAGAGGCAGTATCAGTCATGAGTTTGAACCAATCTTAGTTTTTTTGTGTGTTTTTTCCAGTTCCAGTTTCAATAAGCCCGGCTGCTATGATGCTAAACCAAATTCTACTCTAGTGGCCTCAGGAGGTAAAAGACTTATCTCCCAATAAGCACAGCTGGGGAGATTCTGGTAGAGGTTGGCCAATCTGTTTGTTTTGTGCACTAAATTTCCACATAGAGCGTAAAAATGTTCCCCGCTCCCTCTTACACTTCCAGCAGATGCTATTAGGCATTAATCCCATTTTTTGAAGCTGAACTGGGGCCCGGTAATATCTGTGCATAATCTTGTAACAAGTAAATTTGCCTGTAACGTCTCTGGTAGCCCTCCCTGTGTTAGCGACAATGGGCCCATATTCATAAGCCTCACCGGCAGGTTTAATGACGCTGTGGTGCAGTGGTTCTCAACGTGGGGTCCGGGGACCACCTGGGGGTCCTTGAGGGGGTTCCAGGGGGTCCCCAGCAAATTGATGAATTGTTAAACTTCTCCATTATTTCATTTACAAGAAGTTAACACAATTAGAGAATGTAGAAAAATGACTGTTTTGATCATAGTTCCACTGTTATCTCTACAGATAGTCATGGAATTCTGGACAAAATCATATCCAACAGTAAAAATATTCTCAGATTTGGGTCGGAGAGACAAAATCTCAATGGTAGACTGTCTAAATGGGGGTCCGTGGCTCTAATGTGGACTACATTAGGGGCCCTTGATATGAAAAAGGTTGAGAATCACAGCTGTAGTGGGTAAGACCGCATTTTCGTTAGAGCTATTTTGGCACCGCCGCCTGCTTCTGATCATTTGCATGTCCTGTAAGCAATTCATACAAGCACACCGCTGTGCACAAAATACCATTTGCTCTGGCAAGGCGGTGCACTTCCAACTTCTGATTGTCTATGTTTAAAAAAAAGTTGCATTAATATACAAAATATCTCTAAAAGTTTCAGTGCTGTCCTTGGAAACTGGTTATCGGTTAATACATTTTGTGTGGCAAGAGCGGCTTTCTTTGCCTTTCTGCAATATCTAGTTTGTGATCCATTGTGCTTGCACATGGGCGTGGATAATCGGTGGGTGGGGGGGTGTTTAATAAGCGACACTTCATTTACATATTGATTTTCATTGGCTTTCACCTGGGCCACCGCAGGCAATAACGCCACGGTAAAGCATCTCTGCAGCGGTAGCCGGCGCCACAGCGACATTATGAATCACCTCAAATTATTATGCGCTGCACAATGCTGTTACTGCTGAGCTTTATGAATAGGTGGCCAATGTGATGCCATGCCCCCCTCCCCTGCCTCTGTGCCAAAGTCAGATTGGTCTTAAATTTTCACAGCAGTGGCCTTAATCAGTCAGAAACTCGCGAATGTAATATGCTGGAAAGATTAAAGAATTCTTGTAGAATGTTTTCCTCCTCTTCTCGATTGAACGGCCCCAGTACCGCTTAGCCATCCGATGGTTGCAGGACATTCTCCAATCTAAAGTTCTCTCTCCACTCTACATCTCTGAACTCAATCGGTACCACTCGTTCCCTCCCTCGTTCTGTATCCTGTAGGCCAGTGGTTCTCAACGTGGGGTCCGGGGACCACCAGGGGTTGCAGGGGGTCCCCAGTTGATGAATTGTTAAACTTCAGCATTTCATTTAGAAGTTAACACAATTAGAGAATGTAGAAGAATGACTGTTTTGGTCATAGTTTCACTGTTATCTCTCTACCTACAGTACAGATAGTCATGGAATTCTGGACAAAATCTAACAAGAAGAATATTCTCAGATTTAGGTCCGAGAGACAAAATCTCATCAAATATGGGGGTCCGTGGCTCTAATGTGGACTAGATTAAGGGTCCTTGATATGAAAAAGATTGAGAATCACTACTGTAGACTGTCACCACACCACAACTGTTTTGCTTTGTCATCCTTTATTGAATTAATCATCTCTTGGGGGCATTTCTCCTTCTTCAGTCGTAGACATGTACAAAGTAATCAAGCTTAGTAGTTTCTGGACAGAAACTGGAAAATGCAGGATAAACGTTTAGCATTATGAAGGATTATGTACTGCGTCTGTCTGCTACACCGCCAGAACCAGAAGTCAAACTGCGAGATTGAAACAGCCCATTCAGGAGTTCAGAAACCAAACTGTATCAAACAGTCAGTTATGCAAGACAATTATACCAGGAGCTTTTCCCCAAATGTACTACAGTTTGCCCTCAGCAATCATTAAGATCAGTACATTCTGTGTAGTGATGGGAATTACGGCTCTTTGAATGGAGCCGGATCTTATGGCAATGTTCCTTTCCGAGAGCCGGCTCATGGTTCTTTTTCTTTTTTTTAGGGGGCAGGGGTTACTAAGTTTATCTGCAAAATAATCACTAGGATAATGATAGGGTAAGATTTGGATCAGATACAAACTTAGACATCCCACCAATATAATTTCATTTTGCATGTGTGGACTAGGTTTAGCAGCACTAAATTACTCGTATTGCCAGACCTAATGTCAATGATCTGCATCATAAACATTACACAAGGTGACGCCACATCCCTCTGCTTTGTCAGTGAATTTACTACGAATTTACTACTACTAATTTACCCTCTGTATGAAATGTGTCATGTAAATAAAGTTGCCTTGCCTTGAATGCAATTCATGCAACACTTAATATTAGAAAACAAATACTGCACTCCGCTTTATCGTTGCTTTTATTGATGAAGTGCATCCAAATGCTGCTGCGGTTTCGAGTTTGGCTCATTTTTTTTTTTTTCCAAACACGTCTACCTCTTGTGACTGGCTGGTTCTCACTGTTCACGTAAAGGGGAGTGGATTTTTACCTTGCGAGGCAGCTGGATTTGCGAGATCACGCTCACGCAAGACCATCTGGCGCGTCAGGTTAAGTAGATAGTAGTAGGCTGGCAGTGAAATTTGGGCACAACGATAAAAAGAACGGCTCTCACCAAGTATGACTCGGTTCCCTTTGTTCATACCAAAGAGCCGTTGAAAAGAACGGATCGTTCGCAAACGTAACATCACTAATTCTGTGGTATTTATGCAATAAATGTATGAACTGTATGCCCTCACAAAAAAGTCACATGTGAAAGCCCCCATGAATTTAAAGCATATGTTTTTTTCTGGGTTAGTACACGTTGGTTTTTCACATGCGAAATGTCCCATTTCCCCCTGTGAAAATTACATTTTCACCTGTGAACTGCCTCTCGTTGCATGTGAAATTAAGATTTTGCATGTGAAACAAATATTGTCACATGTAACAGCAGGTAAGAATGTGGAAAAAATGTTCACATGTGGAGAAAAAAAGAAAAAACTTTTCACCTCTGAACTGAAATTTTCACATGTGAAGTAAAAACTGTCACATGTTGTCAGTCAATGTCAAAGCAATGTGTGTCCAAAAAGCACATGTGCTTTGAACTCACATGTGGCTTTTTTGTAAGGCTGTATGTACGTATGTATGATGTATGTATCTTATGTAAGTACTGATCCTAGACTATGGCATAAGGGATAATTACATCAGAGCCTGTGCATTAAATATGGACAACGTCAGTAACTATTGGTATGGCTGGAGGGCAAAGCCTATAGAAACATACATCAGCGGCAGCTGGCTTAATGGAAGCCAGCTGCACTATTTTCTGCCTTCCAAATGCCACATAACTTACTGCCAACGCTGCATATAAGAACCCAGTTCATCAAGTATTCTAGATTTTGCATAATTGGTTATGTAGGCTGGAAACAGACTCTGAACAGTCTCGTTAACCAGAGTCACTGCAAGGGTGCAAAGCCTCCAGGAAATTCTTTTGCATAAAACAAGCGTCTCCCACCTTCCTCTCCGCTCTCTTACCTGGAATTCTGCTCCCTGTGCACAAAAAGTAGTTTCGCAAATATCCCACATGCTGCAGTATTGATTGCGGAAGTTGCACATGTATTTTATGAATGAGCAATCTAGATAAGAAGGAGTCATTCCTATGTTCCCATGGTCCTATGTTCCCCAGATTTATATGGCACATAATGGGAACATGACAAAGGGTCCTATGTTCCCCAATTCTACATATGCGCTCTCCCAGGGTCCTATGTTCCCAGGGTCCTATGTTCCCCAGCTCTATATAGCACATAATGGGAACCTGAAAAAGATGTTCCCCCAAGAGTTTGAGTCAAGTTTGAGTAAAATTTTATCCACAGAACCACCCAGACTCTTTAATATTCTCTGCCAGGTCAGATTTGACCCGGAACACCACAGATGTAAAATGTAAAATGATAACCATTGGTTTTGTTGTGTTTATATAGCTGTTTTGAAGCCTTGTTCCAATAAAAAAAACTGGATAATATTTATGAAATATTTTAACTTAAAACGGGTCAACTTTGACCCGAACACAACAGGAGCGTTAATGTGTGTTAACAGAACATTGAACTGGGGAACATAGGACCCTGGGAACATAGGACCTTGGGAACTTAGGACCCTGGGAACATAGGACCTTGGGAATTTAGGACCCTGGGAACATAGGACCCTGGGAACATAGGACCTTGGGAACTTAGGACCCTGGGAACATAGGACCCTGGGAACATAGGACCTTGGGAATTGAGGACCCTGGGAACATAGCACCCTGGGAACATAGGACCTTGGGAATTTAGGACCCTGGGAACATAGGACCTTGGGAACATAGGACCCTGGGAACTTAGGACCCTGGGAACATAGGACCTTGGGAACATAGGACCCTGGGAACATAGCACCTTTAGAACATAGGACCTTGGGAACATAGCACCCTGAGAACGTAGGACCCTGGGAACATAGATATGCTCCCGATAAGAATTGGCTTCTCGAGGACTCCTGGCGAAATAGGAGTTATTAAGTCATTGCTTAGGGGTAAAGCATCGACATGTTGTTTAATGGAAGTGTCTTCTCTCTTCCTCACCGCCGCTGCATGTGTGCAACCATTTTATCAAATATTCCAGATTCCGCACAATTGGTTCTGTATGCACCTAATGTATTCTATGAATAATCCAAGATAAATAGCATCATCCCAATTGTGTGATGCCTTCAGGGATACTTGGAAAACCTGGCGTCTAAATAAAGGTGCCAGCACTCCTTGTTTTACTTCCTCATTTGTCTCCTGCTGTGCAGAGCCAATTAGTGTTTCAAGTAGTCCAAATGCTGTGGTATTATTAGTTATGAATGCAGTCTATACATTGTCTATATCAGGGATGGGAAGCCAATAATCTGCAAGTTTTCATTCAAAGCAGTCACTACAGCAGCTGATTTCAATGATTGGTTCCTCCTCTCTTGAAGGTTGAAGGTGTGTTACAGTTTTTTTTACAGTTGGTTGCAAGCATTTCTCAATACTGAGTTCAATTTTTCAAAACTGCACCACAGTAAATGCTACAGGAATAGCTGTCATAGCTGCAGTAAAGGATTCAGTGTGTTTTGTTTTTCAGGTTTTTTTTGGCATACAATAATTACAAAATACACAATATGAGTAATGTATTGTAATAAAAATTCCAATACAGTAAAATTGATGCAGTTTAAAAAATATTCTGACAAAAAACAATCACCACAAGTCATACTGTCCATTTTGAATTTGTATGTGACAGTAGGTTTTGAACTTGAATGTAACAGTTTTGAAAAGAAACATTTGCAAAATGGCTGTAGGTTGAGTCTGAGAGTTAAATGAGTTCAAGAATTTTGAAAGTTGTGGTTATTGAATGCATTTTGTGTCAAAGCAATGGGAAATGATTCACAGTTTAGTACTTAGTATTGAAAAATGCTTGTAAGCAATTGTTAAAAAAAAAAAAACTAATTCAAAATCAGCTGGTGTAGTCTTGGCTCTCTTTTTGCCAGTGTTGAAGGACACTAGACCATGCTCTCTAATGTAATTAATGGAGAACTAAAATTCCTCTCTCTCTCTCTCTCTCTCTCTCTCTCTCTCTCTCTCTCTCTCTCTCTCTCTCTCTCGCTCTCTCTCTCTCTCTCTCTCCTCCTTTATTGGCATGAATGGCAATGTCAGTGTTGCCAAAGCAATGAGAAGTATAAAGACAGTGTTATATAACCAACAACAACAATACAATTTTGATTAAAATAATTACATATCCAGTGGAGAGTGTGTTTATACAGAATTCAATAAATAAGAAAGAACACAAGCAATATGGGAACAACGTATGAAATTAAAATCATGAAACTTGGAAATTAAATTATGAATTCCTTGTGAATGAAACTTATGAAATCTAAATCTTAAACAGTTGAAGTTTGATTTGTTATTTTAGGACCATATAAAGAAAAATATATTTATATTTATATTATAAGGCTTTGGTTCTGCTCTCTCTCTCTCTCTCTCTCTCTCTCTCTCTCTCTCATTAATATATTAATATATACAGTATATTAATGTTCAGTTGCAACAGAGAAGCGCAGAGTCAGAGTTATATGTCAATATGTTGAAAAAGACATGTTTGTGTGCTTTTTGGGTTGATTTCTGATCGATTGATATGATGGGAAAAATATGTGAAAATAATGTCCAGGTCAAAATGGGTGGAGTTATAATAGTTATAATAGTTATAATAAAGTTATAATTCAAGCTCCCCTATCTCCCCCTCATTGGTTATTGGTTCCATAACTACTAGTGGATGTTGCTGTTCTGCAGGGAGTCTCGCATTGTTTTTCTTTCGTTTGTTTCTTCCTGCATTGAATACTGCATCAACATTTTACAAACTATTTATCAAAGCTAGCCAGTCCCTCCTGTTAAGTGTAAGTCCCTCGACTCTGCGTCTTGTTGAGAGAACAATATATATTTAAACCATGGCCTAAATTGAATACACAGTAGAGATTGGTTAGAGGGATATGCATTAATTTTCAATAAGCACAACGCTTTGAAGTAGTTCTAGCTATAAATTCACACTCTGAATCTGAACATATTTGATTACCATTCTGTATTAATGTATTAGCAAGGTTTGAGTATTCAATTATAAGTTAGTAACCAAGGCTCATGGACACAGTGGTCCTGAAAAATATCATTTTTAGTCATGATGTTACAATGGAACCACCTGTAGGATCAGAAATCTGCTTAAATTTTTCACAAATTCATTTTATTTTTTGATTTTTCAGTTTTATTTTCCCCAGATTCTGGATTTCATATATATTGAAGCGTTTTTACACTTAATAATGTCTGGAATCTCAGTCCCCAGAATACATCTCTGCTTCCAACAAGCTTGTAACATATTTTTTATTTTGAAGATTTTTTATTTATTTTTTTGCCTTTATTAGATAGTCTGTAGTGAAGAAAGACAGAACTGAAGAAGAAAAATGATTTATTATTTTAACAAGTATCTTTAATAATTGTGAGCGCTAATATTATGTGGCTGGTACTGCTTACAACGATTTTTTGATGAATCTAAAACTAGGCCGTTCCTGGTTCCATATGGTTTGCACTGTCGTTGATGACTGTGTAAGTGTATGACTGAAAGGATCATGTAGGAGGATACACAATGTGAAAGCTGAATATGTGCAGTCATATACTGACATGCATGATCTGACTGTTATTATCATCCCTTTACAACTCCACATAGATTATCCACAGGCAACCACTAATGCACTCACACACACACACACACACAACAGGCAAAATGCCCACACAGCATCCCACAAACTGCTCTGCATACACATTGCCATAATGCTACAATATGTTTCTGTTTATCCTTTTATGATAGAAATAACTTGAAATAGCAAATGTTTTTTACGATTTATTGTATTTTTCCTCAGTTTTCCTCACACAGTTTTTTCTGTGTTTTCATTGCCTGTTCGTTCAGTACTTTGCATCTTCTGTTTTGAAAGTTTGTTATTATTATTAATAATATGAATATCCTACTCCGGCTCTGACGTGATTTGCATAACACAGCTGAAAAAGTAGGATCTGCCCAATATCTTTCTGCCTCCAAAAAGGTCAACGTTTCAGGAATTATTCTTATCACATTGACGTCCATGCATTTCTGGATCATGAATGGTTGTGAATGGTTTTCTCGGGCTCTGGGGTCATGGAATTTAGTCAAATTGGAGATTTGGTTTTCATAATCAACAAAAAGTTGATAAATATAGATCTTGTGGAGAGATTATTTCTCTGGTGCTCATAAATTGTACTAACCATGTCAGTATACCTTCAATATTACAGTTGATAGGGATAGTGAATAGATGAGTTTGCCTACTGTCTGTCTACTTTTGAAGTAATAATCAGAAACATTTTCATATAAATAAATGTCCGTTCTGCTTCTCTCTATCAGATTGATATAATACAATAATAATTCAATTTATTCATGAAAGCTTTTACATTTGCTGTTCTAAACACCCGGTGTCTGGTAGGTCTTTCCAGGGAAAAATCCTCATCGGAAATACCTAGAGGAATGACACAAACTGTTTTTTTTTTAAGATTTCATATCTAAAAAACATGTTTTAATAATGTAATAATTTTTTAATAATTCCATTTACAGTATAATCTTTATTTCTGATTAAATAAGAAAGTTCCACTAATTGTGGTGTAGATCATACTTGGGTAAATCCCCCTCCCCCTCTGCCCTTTTCTTTTATTGTTGATACTTAAATAGCTGCTAACTTAACTAAGAATTTGAATAGGATGTGTTTCAGTGGAGAGTTTTAGTGTCCCAAGGTCTAGATATTGTTTCAGAGGCTTCCCCCTCACTGTAAAAAAATATTTTGGGTATTTTTTAGGTGATGAAAATTGTCAAATTCAAAAATATCAGAACAAAATATCAACTGGGAGCTTCAATCAAAAAAAATCGGTTCCTTCAAAAATCCATATCGGTCAAACCCAAATAACTATGAATTTTCAGTAGTGCAGCTCCTAGTTTGCCACTGAGGTCACAGATTATGTCCATGTAAATAGATTTAATTGAAAGACGGCTTATCATATGACCATTTCAGACCAATCCAGGGATCACGATGATGATTATGATTGTGATGATGTTGATGATGATGATGATGAAGCTTGTGCAGTTGCTGATCACCATGGAGATATGAGGACAGTCGATCTGATGGTCATTCCAGTTAAAATAGAAATGACCTTGCAAGTGAAGTGAACCTACACAGAGAGAGCGAGAGGCTTGAAGACAGACATTCAAGTGGCCACTTCACCCCGCACACTTAACCTGCCTCTGCTTTTGCTCTCGCTGCCTCTTTATGCTTGTGTGTGAATGTGGCAACATGTACATTGAAAAGTGGTAAAGAGACAGCAGTTAATGGGTTTTCAAGAAGGGTTGAACAATATAGCAAATATGAACGAACAAGCAATTTGACAGACAGTGACATTTGGGAAGGGGTCAAGTTCAACCCCTAAGGTTTACATGATGTGCAGGTTCATCATCGACCCATCAATGAGCACAAACAGTTTTGGAAGCTGTTTTAATTGATACTGGAAAAGTATTTAGGTCTTGATTCACAAAACGATGTAGGTAACAGCTGGACGACTATGGACATTGTCTCAGTTCATCTTAGTTTCGGTGTTATATTTACATGAGTTTTCAATGTTGGTGCAGTCCATCATATCAGCTACGGAGCCCGGGAGTGGCCATTGGGAGAAAAATGATTTATGTTGTGGCCACGATTTACTGTAACGTGAGCACGATATGCATTCGAGCTCTCGTTTTCTCTCTTTTTTGTACGCATGAGATACAATTCGTTCCCTCGGTCTGGTTAAAATGAGCCTCGTTTTGGTTTATTCGTGTGCACGAGATACAATTTGTTCCCTCGATTTCCTCTTTACGTGCGCACAAATTGCCAAAACGTGTCCTCGAAATAGTGACATCGTGTTCTCGATATATAATCCATGCGCTCTTCACGAGCTTATAAAGAGTCAGTGCACATATTGGTGATTATGTTTAAATGTGGCACTGTCCTGGGTGTGTTGCAGCCACCTGATTGTGTTTACATGGCCTGAAGGTTAAGTGGCTAAATATGTTGCAATATTTGGGGGATATGTCTATTCAGTATAAACAGACAATGGATATTAACATACCAAATCCTTACTAGGCCTATCTGCAATACCTAAAAGGTTCCTTTTAAGTTGCATTTTTCCTAAATTGCACAGTTTAACGAAATCGAGGGAACGAATTGTATCTCGTGCGCACGAATGAACTAAAACGTGAGCACATTACAGTAAATCATGGACTCAATATCACTTTTTTTCTCTCAGTATAGCTCCCAATGGCCACTCCCGGGCTCCGTAATCAGCATCTATTCAACGTCAAAATCTTTGTTGTTATATGAATGCTCAGTGGGAGCAACTAGACAAGGTACATGTTCTAAAAGATAAGCACTTTAGTTCTAGCCAAGGTCCTTGTCTGGTGTACTTGAAATCTGGAGCATTTACTCCTTTAGTTTGGTTCATCTGGCCAAGTGAGATCAATGCCATTTGAACGTAGGTGGCACCAAATAACAGAGTACCACAGATCTCTAACAAGAGAACTTTGGTGCGGTTTGTTAGGAGTGAGAACAACTACAGGAAACAACCTCATACCACAAGGGTTTATGAAGACGGATATATAAGGAGACGGATGTTGACAAGTGACAGTCAGCAGTTACTCATACTTGACCACAGACAAGTTCATCATGCTTAGCTAAATTGTTACAGGGACTGGAATCGGATTTAATCGGATTCCCCACCACCAGCAAAATCTCTATCCTGGCCGGATGAAAACTCTGTCCAGTAAACGAGCTCCTTGTGAGTTCATGTGACTTGTTTACAAGCCCTAGTTCACTTATAATTGGGCAGTGTGAACCTAAACAAAGAAAAACAACTGTAGGTAACGTTCTCTCTCTTTCTCCTCCTCAGGCTCCTCTGTCAATCAATCAACTGACCTGTTCTCCAACACTTCATGCGATGCCTCCGCCAACGAATCAATACCCTGCTCTGCTGTGGACGAAGACGGAGTGGGGCCAGGAAGTCCATATAAGGCTCTGGAGATGTTTTTTATCGCCTTGGTTACAGGATCGCTAAGCTTTGTAACAGTCACAGGGAACATCTTAGTGATGCTGTCCATCAAAGTAAACCGCCACCTACAAACTGTCAATAACTATTTCTTATTTTCATTAGCATGCGCTGACTTGATAATTGGCGTCTTCAGCATGAATTTGTACACAGTCTACATCATCGTTGGCTACTGGCCACTTGGGCCTGTTGTCTGTGATTTATGGTTAGCCTTGGATTACGTTGTTTCAAACGCATCAGTGATGAATTTATTGATCATCAGTTTTGATCGGTATTTCTGCGTAACGAAGCCCCTTACGTATCCGACAAGAAGGACGACTAAGATGGCGGGGTTGATGATCGCGGCGGCTTGGATCTTGTCATTCATCCTGTGGGCTCCTGCTATCTTGTTCTGGCAGTTCATCGTTGGAGAGAGAACAGTGCCGCCTGGAGAGTGCTATATACAGGTACAGGTTTAATATTTATTTCTCAAAGGAACAATGCGTAATATGGACTCTAGTAACATATAATAACAGCCATAGGAACTACAACAACATCTGCAAAAATGTGTCCTCTACAAGTCTCAACCAAAGCCCCCAGGTCTGCCCCAACCTCTCTCACCCCTTCCTATGCTATCGGCTAACCCAGAGGTGTAGCAGCTCAAGCTGTAGCTAATGCTAACCAACGTTACCCAATACCATTTAGCTGCTCACTAGCAACAGGTTGTTTGTGAGCAAGATATCTATTTACGCGCAGCAAAGCTGTGGCAAGCTAACGTTTGCTATGTTGCATCAACAAGAAACGTTAGCTAGCTAGCTTGTGTGGCTACCGTTACTTACATCATAGGTTGCTTACCTGTCCAATAAATGCAAGGCCAACGAATATATTTAGAAAGTTTACTCACGAACCTTGTGAACACACTTTTAAACTAGTGATTGTAGTTCTAAAATGAATCAAGATTCTGCAACTGCATGGCCAATTTCTCACCTTAAATATTTTCAGAAACAGATTTTGGTGGACTGTTTAGCTGAAAAAGTTTCGAACAAGTCGCCATGGTTTTCCAGTTTGAAAACCGTGGTGCATGCGTCCAATCAGATGCTGGAAGTGTTTGTGCAGGTGTCGTCTCTAGGGTAATTTTGATGTTGTTTTGTTGTCATGGAAGACTTGTAACTTGTAACTTGTGTCTCTATAGCATGTATACAAATTTCATAAAATTCCATTGACTGTATTAGGAGATACACATTTTTTGAATTTATTGCTTCCCTTATTGGTAGAGTTTGGAATGCCATTGGAGGCATGCTTAATGGACCCTGTCCAACAAAGGAACCACATTTTGTCTTGTTTGGATAAATTGGTAATGGTCATCTAAGTATTAGACCAGTGGTTCTCAGCGTGGGTCTGGGGACCACCAGGGGTCCTTGAGGGATTTCCAGAGGGTCCACAGCAAAATTATGAATTGTTAAACTTCACCATTATTTAGGCTATTTTACAAGAAGTTAACCGATAGAGAATGTAGAATAAATGTAGACTATTTTGATCATGGTTTTATTGTTATCTCTCTACCTACAATACAAACAGTCATGGAATTTTGGACAAAATCGTATCTAACAATAAAAATATTCTCAGATTTGGGTCAAATGGGGGTCCGTGGGCCTAATGTGTACGACATTAGGGGTCCTTGATATGAAAAAGGTTGAGAATCACTGTATTAGACTATGCCCTGTATGAAGATCAGCTGTGGGAGTGACGGCCTCTCAAAGATGACATTTTTAGATCTTTAATTATAACACCACCATCTGGTGGATTGGGGACATATTTTTTATGTAGCAAGCCACTACCAATATCTATCACTCTGCCAAATGTCATGTCTCTGTCATATACCCTCATATACCATCTCATGGGAAATTGCAAAAACGTGAGAAAACAAGGAAAGTAATAATAGTAAACCAAAGCAAAAACAAAAGGGTTTGAACCCTGTGTGCTTGACCCACCACATTCTGTGTAGATAAGGGGAGGAGTCTATTTGTCTCTGTCTGTTCAATTGTACTTTCTATCCTAACTTTTGTCTTTCTTTTTTTCTTTCTACAGTTCTTGTCTAACCCTGCGGCGACGTTTGGTACAGCTATAGCAGCGTTTTATCTTCCTGTCATTATTATGACAGTCCTGTACATCCACATCTCCCTGGCCTCCAGAAGCAGGGTCTCCAAACACAAACCGGAGAAGAAAGAAAAGAGAGGAATAAAGTAAGTGTCTCATTAGAATCAAATAGCTTTCTCTTATTTGGACAACAATAAAAAACAATACACATCATACCAGTAGCAACAAAACAATAGCAATCTTGCAGTCACCGACTTTGTCTTTGTTAGGGCAACCGTAAAAAAAAAACTAGTATCAATATCTATACTAGTCAAAGTCAATATCTAAAGTAACACAAAACCCCCCCTACAAATAACTAATTCATATAAGTAAGCCTATAGCATATATTTTGTTTGATTTCTCATATAATAATAATAGTACTGATAAAGATTTATCATTGCACTTCCTATCATTTAGTTTTTACTGATATAAAATGAGTAGCCTATACTAATTTAGAAATAGGCTTCTTTCTGTTGACCTTTACTGGAGGAAATAATCTTTTCCAAGATATGGTTTAAGCAATGATTGGAAATAAATGAATGACAATAGTTCTGTTTTTCTGTTAAAATAAACAATTTTCCAAGTAGAAAGTAAGTAATAATAAAATAGTATCACTAGGATCAAATTGTTTGTGGAAATTGGTTTATATGTGTCACAGTGTCTAGCACTGTGTGTTCAGTCAGATGGTTGTGGGTTTGATCCCCAGTCCTTTCTGTGTGCATGTTTGCATGTTCTTTGCCGTGTTCTCCCGGGTTTCCTCCCACACCCAGGTGGATTGGAGAGGCTAAATTGTCCATAGGTATGAATGGGAGTGTCTGTCTATCTGTGTTAGCCCTATGATGGATTGGAGACCTGTCCAGGTTGTCTCCCTACCACCCACCAAATGCATGCTGGGAGCTCCAGCCCCCTGTGACTATGAATAGGAATAAGTAGGTAAAGGCAATGAATGAATGAATGAATGAATGAATGAAATTTGTTTGATTTCTCGCTATTTTTTTTTTTTTTTTGCATGTATATCTATACCACAATTTACTACCTTGAGCACACAAATTGCTGTTACGTGGCAAGATAAATTTTATTCATTTTTTACTTGTTAATAAATGCTGGTAAATTTTTTTTATTGATTTATTTTAGATTGATTTATTACATCTTTATTATCTATTGTGTTGAATTAAATTCAGTTATGATTATCAGTTAAACCACGTAATTACACTAATGTTAGGCTACTTAAATACCACAAGGTAATAACATTACCTACCGTTAAAGTTCGTAGGGCAGCAGAAGACGTGTTATCAAGTTACTGTTTACAAATCCCGTTACTTTGGAGCAAATTGTGGAATTTGAAGTTTCACTTTCGTTTTCACAATGTCAGGCTCTGGATTCAGTACAATGCTGCTGGTCTGTGCAACGCCATCGATATGATGCGCACATTAGATGCATTAGAGATCGATTTAGATCATTGTCTATACATTGACCATCTTTTTATTTTGTGATGGTGTTTGTGTAAAAAAAATGTTGTTGGAGCCACGCCGACTAATCCAAAGTTCCCAAGGCATGCTTCCTATGTTTCTATTTGCAAGCTGCTTACTGTGCATGCTGAGATGACACTGAGGTCTCAACCATGATTTGTGGTTTTCAATGTCAATGCCCCCTCCACACAGGATCTGGATTCATTGCTACCAGAGCGAGACTAATAAAGATGTACCAGTTGACAGAGATGGTCAGCTAGAGCTGGATACAGCATACAATGTCAGACACATACAAGAATTTGATCAGCTGTTAAAGTTTAATTTCCTTTTTCAATATCTTCTTTGTTTGAAAATGCGCTAAAGCAATGGAAGGTATACTTACAGCTGCTAGTAATGCAGACCAGTCTTCTAAAAAACTTACAGTATAAAAACGTATAAAAACTTAACTTTATCTCAGAATCTCACAATTCTGACTTTAACCTCAGAACTCAAATCAATATTTCTTATGTGGCCCTAATCCTCTTCTGTAGCCTTCCTACAATTTGTAAATAATTACATTTGTATTTCTAACCCTAACCCTAGTCAAAAGCAGATTGCAATTTCTCAACAGTGTGGTCAACCACAACAGTAAACAACCGTATCATCTGCCTAAAAATGTAAGGGTGGGTGGGTGTTGATCCAAGCTATCAACATGAATAGTTAATGTACACAATTTGTTGCACAATTAATTTGCATAATTTGTGCGCACAATTAATTATTCATGTGCACAGTTTCATTAGTTGGTTCCCACAAGTTTTATAAAATGTGCACATCTTCTGATAGCATGCAAACAATTTAATAAAGTGTGTACATGTTTTCTTCTTTTGCACTGTCATCCTCACTCTAATTCTAATGTTTATTCTGTCATCTTCCAGGACTCCTAGCCTGTTGAAGAGTCACCTGTTGAAACAGAACAACAACAATGAGACCAGTCCTCAGGCAAGTCCCCGGTCTACTCCCAAACCCAGTCTGGACTCCAGCACCACTGTCCTGGAGGCTGTGAAGAACGGCAGAGTAGAGGAACCTAAACCAGCTCAGCCACAGCCTCCAGCCCAGCCCAGCCCTGGACTCACACAGGTACTGGATATTCAGGGTTTTTTCACTTTTAAATGTGCTACATCATTTTAACATGAATAAATCATTACCATATTAATTTTGAGAGATTAGTATAATTAGAGTATGATAATTAACTCTACTGGCCTCTACACTGCATTTTACACTGTGAGCCACTGGGTCAGATTTGGCTGGAAATCTGATGGATCGCTTTACGGTTTATTCCAGTTCCAGTATTCTAACTGCATTGTTTCAACTTGACACTAGCTTACCTGGTCTGAATGCAGATTGGCTGTTATCAAGGACTGTTATCTCTCATCAAGGACTCTTATCCTGCAAAACAAATGGGCCAATGCCAGCGAGAGAGAGGGGGGGACAAGCAACAGGGATTATGGAAAACATGGTTTTAATTTTAAGAAACAGAAAATGCTACATGCAGCACCTTGTAAAAATACAGGAAAACTTGTGGATCCCCACCCCATCCCCACGAGCTCAAGAACATCAAGTACACATTTGCAGAGTGTACAATCTTACTAATCTGACATGAAATTTATATTGATCTGTGATTTTTTTTTACAACACAGGTACAGAGGAAAAACCCCAGACCCCTTATAAACCCCAGACTTCCAAACCAAGTGATCTACCTAGCAGCCACAATGAGCAAGCATGCGCCAAAGTGAATTCCCTTGTAAATAAATGAATCTAAAATGTTCAGCAATTTCAGCTTTTCAGAGTATTTCAGTATAACGGCGCATGCATGTTTCATACTTTGTATAAAAGTCCTGTTTATTTTTTAGGGTCACACCGATCACAGCTACAGTTCATTTTCTTTGGTCCAAACCACAGTAGAAAAGTTAACCTTGTTGTATTTTTGTATTTGGTTTGTTTAGGTTCACACTTTCTAATTACAAGTGAGCCAGGGCTTGAAAACAAAAGTCACTACTTCACAGCCTCATAAGTAGCTTGTTTATTGGACAGAGTTTTGGTAACTTGTCATCCTGCCAGGTTAGAGATTTTAGCAGCAGGGGAGTCAAACAAATCTGATTCCAGTCCCTGTAACTTTAACGAAGCATGATGGACTTGTCTGAACTCATTGCTGTAATTGACCTTCTCTGGTGTTCATGCCAGTTAAGAACACATGAAGAAACAGCTGAATATGAGCATCAGTCCAAACTGTGGCTTGCACTCACTTAATTCAGTTACGCTAGGTTTCCTGTAGTTGGTTCGAATTATGTTCTCACTCCTAACATTCATTCATTCATTCAACCTTTATTTATACTCAAGAGACCCTCATTTACAATGATTTTGAGTCAAATTACTATTAATTATTTTTAAAGAAAAAGAAAACAACAGCAAGGAGATAAACCAACAGAGAAAAGGCAATACCACAATTAACTAATAAAAAGCCATGAAAACGTACCGATTAGGGAAGATAGATAGATAATTAAAATAAAATAATTGCCGAACAGCACCAGAGGCTCTTGGAAGAGGACTGAGACTCACATTTTCCAGAGTCTCGTGTGGTGATTTGGTGCCACCCAAGTTCATATGGCATTGTTCTTATCTGGCCAAATGAGCCAAACTAAGTAAACGCTCCAGAGTTCAAATAAACCGCTCAGAACATGCTTGGCATGAACGCACTTTTAAAGACAGGCAAGAAGAACTTGTTTCTCTCTAACAGTATTTGTGTTGAACTCTGTGGGGAAAATAGTACGCAAGAACAACTGCTGAAGTTATTTGTGTCTTTCATGAAGCTTTGTTGTGGGAGCATGGTGATTTGAAGATGGTTTGACCGCTGCCCTCAGACTTTAGTTTAGTTGGACTGAAGCTGAACTGAATCTTCAGATACTGTATACTGAAATGCGTAAAGACTGGGAAGAAAATCTGTAAAAAAAAAAAAAAGATATCAAAAGTCTGATTATGTGTTGCAGTCTTCTTGAAGTCCTTGTACATTAAGAATTTTTGGCAACATGCTAATAATGATGTCTTTAAAGAATAAATGTTTTTGAAATCAATCAATCTATCTATCTATCTATCTAGGAGGAGAAAGAGAGCTCTAATGATTCATCCACGGCTTTTATTCCCCCCAAGGAACCAAAGGAGAATACCAACAGTGAGGCGACAGCTGAGGTTGGCTTCTGTCATGATCACTTCAAAATTTGAGAAGAGAATTTCAAATTAAAAGCCTTTTTTCATATATTCACTAGCTAACAATTAACTGCTATTCTAACAATTACAAAAGCTATCACTTCTATTCATTGGGTATTATCATGGCTTATAAACATAAGCATTGCTTTAAATAGTATTTTATTATGGTGTATACAAATGTATAAATGTAGGATATTAATGTATTATGGATTGGATTATTTTCCTTGTTTTTTGCTCGTACAACTGGGTGGAGCGTTCAGACACACCTGCTAGCCATGTGTCTTGATTTCAACAAGGAATGCATACAACAGCAAACTGTTTTTTAAGGAAAGTAGTGGACAAATGTAGAAACATTTACCCCATGTAACAAGTGCCTGGTAAAGAACAAAGAAACTGCTAACCCTACTAACTACTACTAAAACTCAAATGTACTTTTAAAAGTACTTTTTTGATTTGGACTTAACATAAGTATTTCCCTTTTAGGGGATGTCATGTTTACTCATCAATCATCACATACATTTATTTTCTTATTTGGTTTAAAGAAAAAGACTTCATACAAAATATTAATGAACATGAGCCTTCCAAAATTAAAAAGAAGAAATCAGAGTCAGTATAAGTAACATTAATTATAAGTTGATGCAAAAATGGAGAAAAAAAACCTGAATTATCCCAATCACCAAAATGTATATGAATGTTTACATTGTAGGCATTTACATTGTAGGCATTAGCAATTGTGGAATTGAGTAACACTTTACAATAAGGGTCACTAAATTAAGGGTTAGTTAATGCTTAATAAGGGATAGTTAATGCTTAATAAGTTAATGCTTATTAAGCATTTAATAAGTAGAAATTAATACCTTAGTTAACATGAACACCATTAGTAAATGATTACCAGACACATTTGTTAACTGTTAATTAAGGGTTAGTTAATTCTTATTAAGTATTAACTAACCCTTAACTTAGTGACCGATATTGTAAAGTGTTACCTGGAATTCAAACCTGTGATACAGAACAGTGAATTTCTTTAACCACTGTTCAAACCTAACAAAACTCTATTGCTTCTGTCCCAGGCTGCAACAAATGCCACCCCTGTTGCCACGACGACAACCAATCCCGCCCTGGCCAAGATCAGCGCCGGCTCCAAGTGGTCCAAGATAAAGATCGTAACGAAGCAGGCAGGGGATGAATGCATCACGGCTATAGAGATTGTCCCTCCTGTAGAGGGTGGCGAGAAGCATTCAATCCCCATCAACCGTCCAAGGACAGTAGCGAGGAAGTTTGCAAGCATCGCTAGGAGCCAAGTGAAGAGGAAAAGACAGATGGCTGCCAGAGAAAAGAAAGTATGATCATGTAAAATGGGAGTGATGGGGGAATGAATGGAAAGAGCATGTTGAGAGGTAGTGTTGAGGGATGGTTGTATATTATATTAAATTAGTGGACATGCAGAGGGAGATATGAATTAATGGAGTTTGAGTTTAGTTTAGACACAGCAAAAAAATTACATAAAAAGAACATCCCACCACAAAAAAAAAGAAAGAAAAATGAATAAATTCTAATTGTCTTATTATCTATAATATATACAATTTACACTACATGC
>NW_027280277.1:0-12500 GCF_046629955.1 Centroberyx affinis
ATAAAGGATTTCCAGACTGGTTTCTGTACTGGTTTCTAAGGCTGCTGGTGGTAAAACATAAAAGCTAATAATAAACACAAACATAACAGCTGATGCTAGGAGGCCTGACCTTGCATGGAAAGTTCCCCGGCTGGCAGAAGAAGCAGTTCTTCTCATCGGAGCCGTTGGGGCAGCGGTTCTGGTAGTTGCAGCGGTCGGACCGGGGGTAACAGGCTCCGTTCCTGGAACAGGGGAACTCGTCTTCCTGGCAGGACGAACAGTTCAGCTCGTCCCGGCCGTTCGGACAGTGCCAGTATCCATCGCAACGCTGCTGCTCCGTGTAGCAACCCCAGTTCCCTCCGCAGGGAATCTCCCAGGGCAACAGAACCCGTCCACCTGGTAGAACACATAGGACACGGTTACACCAGGACTAGTCCACCTGGTAGAACACATAGGACACGGTTACACCAGGACTAGTCCACCTGGTAGAACACATAGGACACGGTTAGACCAGGACTAGTCCACCTGGTAGAACACATAGGACACGGTTAGACCAGGACTAGTCCACCTGGTAGAACACAGGACCACAGTTAGACCAGGACTAGTCCACCTGGTAGAACACATAGGACACGGTTAGACCAGGACTAGTCCACCTGGTAGAACACACAGGACACAGTTAGACCAGGACTAGTCCACCTGTAGAACACATAGGACACAGTTAGACCAGGACTAGTCGACCTGGTAGAACACAGGACACAGTTAGACCAGGACTAGTCCCCCTGGTTGGTCTGTCCTGGTGACACACCTGGTATGTGACGTTGAATCCTCTGGCAGCGTGATCTTGTCGGCGTAGAAGTGAACTCGGAGCTGTCCGGACGATGAAACCACGGCGACCGGCGCTCTGGAGTCGAAGGCGGTGAGAACCCTGAGGAGACGGCGAGGGTTCTCCTCCAAACCGTCGTACACCTTCACATAGTCGCCGTAACCCGTCCCGTCCAGCTTGAAGTCCGTGAACCTCAAGATGACCTGAGGAGGAGGAGGAGGAGGAGGAGGAGGAAGATGTTAGCTGAGGATCTGCTCCAAGCTCCCATTCAGTGGCTAAACTTCACTGCTGTTGCTGCTTCTGAATTTGATATTTTAATATTCTGGTATTTCCTGCAGAGAAATTCTTGGAGGACACCGAAGCCGTTCCATCGGCCACAGTGAAACTAACAGGAACTGAGAAGGGAGTGAAGGAGCTGAAGGCCTTAATGACACAACTGGCTAAACAGAAGAAGCAGACATCTAATTGGCTGTGTAGGCGGGACTTCCCACTGCACTGTGCTGATTGGTTAAAAACTTGCGTCGTCATCCCTGACTTGTCTGACCTGCAGCTTTATTTCTCCAACACACCAACACTTTCCTCCTGGTCTGGTGTGTAGACCGGACCAGACCAGGAAGGAAAGTGTTGGTGTGTTGGAGTTCAGGTCTTTGGGTCCCGAGAGATTCAGGAAGTCTCCAGTCCTTCAACACTGAGACATTCAGCCTGGAGTCCAGTTCAGCTCTGGATGTTTTCAAACAGCTGATCGCATGTTTCATTAAAAAGCTCTTTGGAAGTCGTGCAGATGAGACTGACGACACTTTCTATATATTCAGTTTACTATCTGACATCTTCTGGTCCTACAACCTCCAACCCTGAGTTACCTGAACTGTCCTTTAAATCTCCAACAAACCAGCTGCTGTTACTGAAGACTGGTGAGTCAGGGGTCAGAGGTCAGGGGTCAGAGGTCAGGGGTCAGGGGTCAGAGGTCAGAGGTCAGGGGTCAGAGGTCAGGGGTTACCTTCCTGTGGTCTCCAGTGTCGATCAGCCAGGTGCAGTTGCTGCCTGGGGGTAGAAGTCGGGGTAGTTGGGAGAGCTGAAGGAGCCGTAGAAGTTCCTCAGCCATTCTCCACAGGTTGGAACATCACAGTCGATCTCATCTCCGAGGTCCTGCAACACACACACACACACACACACACACACACACACACACACACACACACCACACACACACACCGCACACACACACACACACAGTATGAGATATACTGTATATACTACATGAGATATATGTACATCACTATGAGGTATGAAAACCTCATAAGCAATAAAACTCTACGACAGGCTACACAACAATCTGATATCTACACACAACAGGCTCAGCCAATATTCAATAATATTATTATTAATTATTATTAATTAATTATTATTATGAATAGCCAAGACATTTGATGTAATTTAGAATTTAGAAGATATTGAATAACCCCCCCCCCCCCCCCCCCGCATAAAAGAAACAACCGAGAATAATAAATGTGTGTGTGTGTGTGTGTGTGTGTGTGTGACCTGGCAGTCGATGCTGCCGTCACAGTGTGTGTGTGTGTGTGTGTGTGTGTGTGTGTGTGTGTGTGTGTGTGTGTGTGTGTGTGTGTGTGTGTGTGTGTGTGTGTGTGTGTGTGTGACCTGGCAGTCGATGCTGCCGTCACAGTGTGTGTGTGTGTGTGTGTGTGTGTGTGTGTGTGTGTGTGTGTGTGTGTGTGTGTGTGTGTGTGACCTGGCAGTCGATGCTGCCGTCACAGTGTGTGTGTGTGTGTGTGTGTGTTGTGTGTGTGTGTGTGTGTGTTTGTGTGTGTGTGACCTGGCAGTCGATGCTGCCGTCACAGTGTGTGTGTGTGTGTGTGTGTGTGTGTGTGTGTGTGTGTGTGTGTGTGTGTGTGTGTGTGACCTGGCAGTCGATGCTGCCGTCACAGTGTGTGTGTGTGTGTGTGTGTGTGTGTGTGTGTGTGTGTGTGTGTGTGTGTGTGTGTGACCTGGCAGTCGATGCTGCCGTCACAGCGCAGGCTGTGGGGCAGGCAGGTGTAGATGCGGGTGTAGCGGGACAGGCAGGGGAACTGGTTCAGGCTGCAGGGCTGGAAGGAGAAGGGCGAGTCCACACACAGGTCCTCGTCTGAGTTGTCTCCGCACTCGTCCATCGAGTTGCAGCGCCACCAGTCCGGGATGCACTTCCCATTAGAGCAGTGGAACTGGTCCACATCACAGCTGGACGCCTCCAGCTTACCTGCACACACACACACACACACACACACACACACACACACACACACACACACACACACACACACACACACACACACACACACACACACACACACACACACACACACACACACACACACACACACACACACCGTTTCATGAAGTCTCATAAAGAGCTGAACTGGCTGATTAGAAGAGGATCAACATGATGCTGATCCTGTTGATCCTGCAGTAGAAACCAGTAGAAGAGTTTTACTGAGGGACAATAGATCTAACTCAATACAACATGTCAGTCTGTCTGTGTCAGGAACATGAATATCAGCTCCATGTTATTCTGCTGTCAGGAACATGAATGGTGATATCAGCTCCATGTTATTCTGCTGTCAGGAACATGAATGGTGATATGAGCTCCATGTTATTCTGCTGTCAGGAACATGAATGGTGATATCAGCTCCATGTTATTCTGCTGTAGTAATCACTAATGAGACTCTTGACCATCACAGTTTCACAAGCTCTCCATCCAAATTATATTATTGTCACTTTGTAACGACATTTTTAAATTGTTGTTTACATTCCAGCAGCCAATGGCATCGCTGGAAAGATTTGAGTCTCAGAAATAAACAGAATTCTGTCAGTCAGACTTTGTTGTCACTGAACTTTTATTGATCACATGGTATCCTGGTCTATTGATCCTGAACAGGGAGGAGTATCGTTTTAAAAGCTGCTGCCTGAACCCAAACCTTCTTCACTATAAAGACATTAAAGAACGCCTTTTTTAATTGCAAAGGCAAATAAATTGAACAATATATTAATAAATAAATAGTAAATAAAACCCAACTACAATAATTTAACAGTAAATAACAGTTACAATACTAATAAATAACAGCAAAAGAAATATCAAGCGCAAACTTCTACTCTCCTAATTCTTCTACTTCCACAGTTCCTACAGAAATAAAAAATGTCTGCTGCTCTGGCAGAACATGAATATGATAATAACACGCCTCTGCTGACATCATCAACATGCTGTTTACTGTGACATTCTAGTTATTAAAACTGTTTATTTACTAAACCTATTTGTCCTTAATTATCTTTCTTATATTTTTACGTTACATATTAACAAATAACTGAATAACAGTTTGTATGAACCGGACGTTACGCCCCGCCTCTTCTCTTATCTGATTGGCTAAGAGACCAAACTGTGACATCGACGAGTTCAACCGACAGCTCAGGCACCAAAATCTGCACTGATATCCGGTCCAGCAGGAACCGATCCAGCAGGAACCGGTCCAGTACAGTAAGAACCGGTCCAGTAGGAACCGGTCCAGTAGGCATCGGTCCAGTAGGAACCAGTCCAGTAGGCATCGGTCCAGTAAGAACCGGTCCAGTAAGAACCGGTCCAGTAGGAACCGGTCCAGTACAGTAAGAACCAGTCCAGTAGGAACCGGTCCAGTAGGCATCAGTCCAGTAGGAACCGGTCCAGTAGGCATCGGTCCAGTAAGAACCGGTCCAGTAAGAACCGGTCCAGTAAGAACCGGTCCAGTAGGAACCGGTCCAGTAGGCACCGGTCCATTAGGAACCGGTCCAGTAGGAACCAGTTCCGGTCCAGCAGGAACCGGTCCAGCAGGAACCGGTCCTAGGAACCGGTGCCTTAGGGGTTCCGGGTTTCGGTACCCAACCCTAATCCTGAACCTCAGATCACGTATCGAGTCTTATATCATGGTCTGGTTGAATACTGGATTCTGATTGGCTGCAGGGTGTCCATTAGTTCCTGATAACAGACACCTACTAAGTAGTTCCAGTCAAACTGTCTGTTCACGTTCTAAATGAATGCTCTGGCTACGCAGCATCAGCCTGTATCTAACATGAGTAACCATAGCAACAGCCTCATCCTCTGAACAGCACAGGATGGAGACTGGAGGAAGTTCACTGTTCATCCCATTGGCTGTTCAGCTGCTTCAGGCTGACAGACACATGATGACCTCATGTCTGTCTCATCTGGTCAGGGAAAGATGACCTGGCTGATAGCGAGCTAGTGTTGTTGGTAAACATGCTGTCAAATTATATTTACTGTTTGTTATTGACTTTGAATGTTGCTAGCATAATGTTAGCAACAGACAGTCACAGACAGGCCACGCCCCCCTCAGACAGGCACCCCCCCCCCCCCCCTCGGTCAGGCCCCGCCCCCTCAGACAGCCCCCCCCCCCCCCCTCTCAGTCAGGCCCCGCCCCCTCACCGGTGATGTAGGCCAGTCTGAAGCCCTTGGCGGCCTGGCTGTCGTCGGAGTGGAAGTGGATCCAGACGTGGTCCTGAGAGGAGATGAAGGGGGGAGGGAGGGAGGAGCCACAGACCCTCAGACCCTCCAGACTCCTGTAGCTGCTCACAGACAACCAGTCTGAAGAACACCTGTGAGAACCCTGGAGGTCAAAGTCCTGGAAACTACAGGAGGAGGGGGGGGGGGGAGAGAGGAGGGGGGAGAGGAGGAGAGGAGAGGAGAGGAGAGGAGAGGAGAGGAGGAGGGGGAGAGAGGAGGAGGGGGGAGAGGAGGAGGAGGAGGAGGAGGGGGGGAGGAGAGGAGAGGAGAGGAGAGGAGGAGGAGTAGGGGAGGATAGGAGAGGAGAGGAGGAGGGGGGGAGAGGAGAGGAGAGAGGAGAGAGATTAAAATCTCAGATCAAAGACAGATCTGTTCCTCTGACAGTAAACAGAAACATGTTGTTGTTGTTGTTGTTGTTGTTGCAGGGAAACAGGAAGGGGAGGGGCCTGCTGACTCAGCATGTGACCATATCTAGCTGCTGTGTCAGAACCACTTCCTGTGCCACGCACCCTATTTCTGCTCCCGTAACCATGGAAACAGCACAGAGCAAGGCCAGCGCGCGCGTGTGTGTGTGTGTGTGTGTGTGTGTGTGTGTGTGTGTGTGTATGTGTATGTGTATGTGTGTGTGTGTGTGTGTGTGTGTGTGTGTACCTGATGGTGACGGTGTCTCCAGGCTTGGCTCTGATGCTCCAGCTGCAGTTCAGTCTGGACGGATACTGGAAGGGCCAGCCGGGGCTGGTGATGACACCGCTGGGCGCCCGCAGAAGCTCCGCCCCCTCGCCACACGCTGCCACACACACACACACACACACACACACACACACACACACACTTAGCTGCAGGTGTGGATAACCGATCTGTTCCTCAAGCAGCAACATTTTAATCTCTTGGTGATATTCAGGTTTGGCTCTGTGTCAGGAAGGCTCCTGATTGGCTGCCTGGTCTTGGCTCTGTGTCAGGAAGGCTCCTGATTGGCTGCCTGGTACGCTGCTCTAAACCTCCTGGATGTAAACTTCACATGATTCACATGATCTGATATGTTGCTGATGTGTCAGTGACGTGTTGCCAGTGTGTTGCTGATGTGTTGCCAGTGTGTTGCTGATGTGTTGCCAGTGTGTTGCTGATGTGTTGCCAGTGTGTTGCTGATGTGTTGCCAGTGTGTTGCTGATGTGTTGCCAGTGTGTTGCTGATGTGTTGCCAGTGTGTTGCTGATGTGTCAGTAATGTGTTGCTGATGTGTTGCCAGTGTGTTGCTGATGTGTTGCTGATGTGTTGCTGATGTGTTGCTGATGTGTTGCCAGTGTGTTGCTGATGTGTTGCCAGTGTGTTGCTGATGTGTTGCTGATGTGTTGCTGATGTGTTGCCAGTGTGTTGCTGATGTGTTGCCAGTGTGTTGCTGATGTGTTGCCAGTGTGTTGCTGATGTGTTGCCAGTGTGTTGCTGATGTGTTGCCAGTGTGTTGCTGATGTGTTGCCAGTGTGTTGCTGATGTGTCAGTAATGTGTTGCTGATGTGTTGCCAGTGTGTTGCTGATGTGTTGCTGATGTGTTGCTGATGTGTTGCTGATGTGTTGCCAGTGTGTTGCTGATGTGTTGCCAGTGTGTTGCTGATGTGTTGCTGATGTGTTGCTGATGTGTTGCCAGTGTGTTGCTGATGTGTTGCCAGTGTGTTGCTGATGTGTTGCCAGTGTGTTGCTGATGCATCAGTGATGTGTTGCTGATGTGTTGCCAGTGTGTTGCTGATGTGTTGCCAGTGTGTTGCTGACGTGTTGCCAGTGTGTTGCTGACGTGTTGCCAGTGTGTTGCTGACGTGTTGCCAGTGTGTTGCTGACGTGTTGCCAGTGTGTTGCTGATGTGTCAGTAATGTGTTGCTGATGTGTTGCCAGTGTGTTGCTGATGTGTTGCCAGTGTGTTGCTGATGTGTTGCCCTCACCGTTGGAGATCCCTGACACATAGACATTGTCATTCCTCTGAGAGGCAGCAATGCATCCTGGGAAAAACAAACACACAGTTAGGGACAGATAAGATACAGAAAGAGGAAGAGGAGGAAGATGAAGATGAAGAGGAAGAGGAAGAGGAGGTGTTCAACTGACTGGTGTTCACTCAGCAGGAGCCTGACAGCAGAAAACACACCCTCTGATTGGTGTGTGTGTGTGTGTGTGTGTGTGTGTGTGTGTGTGTGTGTGCCTGCTAGCGTGTTCCAACAGAACACACCTGACACCTGACATGTTGTTACACACTGAACTATCAGCCTCCAGTCTTTCCACACAGAGGCTCATCTGTGGTGCGTTGCCACAAAATCAAAAGTTGGTCAATGTATAGAAATTGATCTAAATGGATCTGTAATGCTCCTGATGTGACATCACTTCCTGTCTGTCAGACAGTCTCTGCTGTCAGCAACAGGATTTTAAAACAGCAACTTTGAGTCAGAAAGTTGACAGACTGATGCACTGCTGTAATGAAGCTTCATTAACATACCACTGTATGTTAATGAAGCTTCATTAACATACCGTTGTATGTTAATGAAGCTTCATTAACATACTGCTGTATGTCAGATAGATCAGATCTAAACCAGCATGACAGCAACAGTCAGACCTGAGTCAGCAAGTTATTACAGTCATCATGTTGTTATTACAGTCATCATGTTGTTATTACAGTCATCATGTTGTTATTACAGTCATTATGTTGTTATTACAGTCATCATGTTGTTATTACAGTCAGCATGTAGTTATTACAGTCACCATGTTGTTATTACAGTCATCATGTTGTTATTACAGTCAGCATGTTGTTATTACAGTCACCATGTTGTTATTACAGTCATCATGTTGTTATTACAGTCAGCATGTTGTTATTACAGTCACCATGTTGTTATTACAGTCATCATGTTGTTATTACAGTCAGCATGTTGTTATTACAGTCATCATGTTGTTATTACAGTCATCATGTTGTTATTACAGTCAGCATGTTGTTATTACAGTCACCATGTAGTTATTACAGTCATCATGTTGTTATTACAGGCTTATTCACACACTGCAGCTTATTACACAGTACTTACCAGTGAATAGGAGGATGTGCAGGTAGATGCTGCAGGCTGGAGTGACGGCCATAATAATAATAATAATAATAATAATGATAATAATAATAATTTCACAGCAGACCAACAAGCTTCCAACCTGCCGACTGTATTTCTCCAAGCTCAGTAAAAACAGCTGATGATGGAAGAGTTCAGTAAATATGACCCAGGCTGCAGAAACAGACAGCTGGTTGACAGACAGCTGGTTAAAGTGAGTTAAAGTGAGTTAGAGTGAGTTAAAGGCCAGTGAACAGACTCTTTGGCTTCTGTGGACAACAAAGACTTGTTCCATAGTAAAACCCTGAGCTGCTAGCTGCTACACACCAACAACAAAGAAACAGCGCTACCTAGCTACTCGAACCTAGTGCTAACTAACCTAACTAGCTAAACAGACTCGTCACATCATATTAACACAGGATCGTCTGCTATAACTCCATCATGTCCAGATAGAAACCAGGCAGACCAGAGACAAAGACATTGGTCTCCAGTTAGCTCCAGCTAGCTTCCAGCAGCAGCTAGCTTGATGTTGCTGCTCAGCGACAAAGACGACGAGTCAAACATTAAAACCAACATTTCACCACAGAAACCATCTTTACTGTCTTTACTGTCTTTACTGTCTGCCTGCCTGCTCCACATACAGAGAGAAGACAATAAAGACACGCTAACGGGCGAACTGGGTTAATAACCAGAGAAGAAAAGAAAGACAAGCTAACAGGCTAACTGGGTTAATAGAGACGAAAATAAAGACAAGCTAACAGGCTAACTGGGTAAATAACCAGAGAAGAAAATAAAGACAAGCGATCTAACCAGCGGGTTACATAGCTATTTAGACAGAAGAAGCTGGCAAGCTAACCAACTAGGCAGCTCGACAGAACGAAATAAAACAGAAGCTAACTAGCTAACCAGTCTCCTTCAGCTGAGTCCTGCTAACAAGCTAACATTAGCCGACTAGCCGGAACATGCTAGCGGAGCTAAGCGGCTAGCTAGCCTGTCTCAACAACAAAACAAAGAGCTAACTCAGTGACAGACAGCTAACCAGAGCTAACGTTAGCTAGGTGAACCTGGTTGGTCAGCAGGTTAGCAGCTAGCTGCTCGGTTTGGATTTCCAACAAAACACTGTCGCCATTTCCACCGTCTGTATCTGCAGGCCAAGCAGCTGTGTGTGTGTGTTTCAGAGTGTGTGTGTGTGTGTGTGTGTGTGTGTGTGTGTGTGTGTGTGTGTGTGTGTGTGTTTCAGAGTGTGTTTGGCCCTCCCCCTTGTTGATGAGTAGGCAAGCCCCTCCCCCTCTCAGCGTGTGTGTGTGTGTGTGTGTGTGTGTGTGTGTGTGTGTGTGTGTGTGTGTACCTTCTCTAAGACATAATTCTATAGATTTAGATAACTGAATGGTGATTATTATTGATATGAATGTAATAGATTCTTGTCTATATTATCTACACATACACTACATCATATAATGTGGTATAAGATTTGAGCTCTTATAATGAGGTGTGAAGTATGAGATCTTATGAGTTATGACATAATCGGAGGTCTTATAATGAGGTATGCTTAGGTATTATAATGAAGTATGATGTCTTATATTAAAGTATGATGTCTTATAATGAGGTATGATGAGGTCTCATAATGAAGTATGATGTTTTAATAATGAAGTATAATGTCTTATAATGAGGTATGATGTCTTATAATGGAGTATGATGTCATATAATGAAGCCTGAGGTATTCTAATGAGGTCTGATGTCTTATAATAAAGTATGAGGTTATATAATGAGGTATGATGAGGTCTTATAATGAAGTATGATGTCTTATAATAAGGTATGAGGTTGTATAATGAGGTATGAGGTCTTATAATAAAGTATGTCTCATAATAAAGTATGAGGTTGTATAATGAGGTATGAGGTCTTATAATAAAGTATGATGTCTTATAGTAAAGTATGATGTC
Organism: Centroberyx affinis; assembly: GCF_046629955.1. Classification (NCBI taxonomy): domain Eukaryota; kingdom Metazoa; phylum Chordata; class Actinopteri; order Beryciformes; family Berycidae; genus Centroberyx; species Centroberyx affinis. Next base: position 10,350 of record NW_027280277.1, read on the forward strand.
TTATAATGAGGTACGAGGTTGTATAATGAGGTATGAGGTCTTATAATAAAGTATGATGTCTTATAATGAGGTATGATGAGGTCTTATAATGAAGGCTGAGGTCTTTTAATGAGGTCTGATGTCTTATGATGAAGTATGAGGTTGTATAATCAGGCGCTCTACCTTTGTTTTTACCCAGCAGACTTTAGTATTGTTGTTGGTGTGACAGTGTTGTTATGTCATATGACATCATATATTGTCATATGATGTGATGTAAGAAATGAAACCACAGTGGAAACACTGGTGCGTTCATTTGTGCTTTTGTACTTTCTATGTTCCTGTTGTCATTTTCAGCTGTGGCATCTGAGCCTTGGTATCCATTACTGACTGAGTTTGTGTGTGTCTCCCCCCCCCCACACACATCTGCTCCAGTTGGGAGCCCCCTCCCACAGACACACACACACACACACACACACACAGACACAGACACACACACACACACACACACACACACACACACACACACACACACACACACACAGACACACACACACACACACACACACACACACACAGACACACACAGCAGAACAGCTGCAGGCCTCTTCTTCATACATTCAGATCTTTGTCCATAACTTCTCCTAAAGCTCAAACTCCACTCTATGTGTTGGGGGGGCTTTTATTTTGAAATGGGGGGACTACTGACACTGGCCGGTCTATGGTTAACCCAGACCGGACTACTGACACTGGCCCGTCTGTGGTTAACCCAGACCGGTCTGTAGTTAACCCAGACTGGACTACTGACACTGACACTGGCCCGTCTGTAGTTAACCCAGACCGGTCTGTAGTTAACCCAGACCGGACTACTGACACTGGCCCGTCTGTAGTTAACCCAGTATCTGACTTCCTGTGCTGTCTGTAATCTGATAGGTCGACTGACAGCTGCTGTTAAATCATTCAACAGTCAGACTGCAGCAGAAATACCTCCAGTACTGCTGTATGCAGTACTACTGCAGTACTACTACAATACTAATGTAGTACTAGTGTATTACTGATGCAATGCTAATGCAGTACTAATACACTACTAATGCAGTACTACTAATGTATTACTAATGCAATACCAATGCTGTACTAATGTAGCAGTAATACAGTACTAATGCAGTACTAATACAGGAAGGAAGACTGTTAACATGGCCACCAGTGAATACAGTACTAATACATGAAGTAGGACTGTTACCATGGTTACCAGTTGAGTGACTCTGTTTGTGTCATGATGCTCCACCCCTCTGGGAGGAGCAGGTTCATTCATCAAACTGCCTCGCACAGCGTGGACAGACGGAGCAGAGACTGCTCAGACTGCAGCAGGTTCCACTGGGTTCTGCTGTGTTCTACTGGGTTCTACTGTGTTCCACTGGTTCTCAGAGTTGGCTTCAGCAGGATGCAGCGGCAGCATGGCCTCAGTCTGGTCTGATACTGGGAGCAGTGGATCCTGCTGGACGCCTGGCTGACGGTCGGTCCTGCTTCTCTAAATGTTTTATATGGACTTTGTTTACATGTTAATATTTAATATGCAGCAGCATCGACTTTACAGACAGAACAAAGTTACATTCTGCTTTTATATTGTATCATCTTCTATGGTTAGGATAGTTTAATTAATCTAGAATGACAAAGGATAAAACTGATTAAAGTTTCATCTAATGTAATGTAATGTAAACTATGGTAATGTAATGTAATCTAATCTAATGTCATGATCTTGGAGGTATATCACTGTTTATAATATACAGTATTATACAGTATATTACTCCTAGATTAGTTATACTAAAAGTTATACAAAAGTTTTCTGCCTGAAGCTTATTATATGTTGGTTGTTAGATGTTTGTATGAAGTGACTCTACAGAACTGAAGCTTCAGTCTGGATGGTGCCAGACGGCTCAGAGTTTTCCCCAAACCACAGAGTTTTAGTTTTAGAAGTGATGGACAGCAGGTTAAATCCCCAGAGCAGCACCTAGAACCCAACAGGTAGAACACTGTGTCGTCTGCATACAGGTGGCTACATGGACATTTAATATTATTGATGTGGAGGGAGAATAGTGTGGGACCGAGGATGGAGCCTTGTGGTACTCCCTTGGTGACCTTGGTGAGGGAACCAGGCGAGGGAACCAGTTTAGGGAA